>NC_132928.1:11425000-11512500 GCF_047675955.1 Chlorocebus sabaeus | reverse complement strand
AGCAGATTGACAAACTTCCATTTGCAAAGAGAAAACAAATATACTTTTCATGTATGCTTGAAAAGAGCAGTTTCATTTGTAGTGGAACATTTTTCTCATTAATACAAACTGCCCTGCCTCAGCTGTCTCAGTTAGGCTTTCTGTCTTCAGTTTCAATCCTTTCTACTTCTTTCGAAAAATAAAAATACAAGAAATAAAGAAACCCATGTGGGAAAACAACACAATGAAAGATGATAGAAAAGAGACTCCTGCAAACCACACAGTCAAAGAAAGCCAAGATCACGTCTTATGAAGTTGAAAGAAGGGTGGAGTCTAGTTCTTGGTCCTGCTGAGACCATTGCCTTTGTCCTGGGCAAATGAAGGATCCTTTTGACCTAATGCTAGATAATACCGGACTTTACAAAGATGAAGGAAGTTTTATAAATTGTGAGTCTAAATCGTATTTTTAATTTAACAAACATTCCAGAGCCTTTCTATCAAATAGGTAACTGCCTTCAAAATAGTCACCTTAGTTGACAACCCACTTACTGTAATGACACTGTCATTGTTAAAAAAATTCCTATAACTCTATATGGAATGTCCTGAGAATCAGTGCCATTTATTTAGAGTCAAATTTCTTTTTAGATCATTGATGATATTATACCACTAACGATCAAATTATCCATCCAATTTTACTCCTACATGACATTTGGCTAGTTCTAAAAAACAAGCCTATCCTCAAAAAAGTATATCAATTTGCCACTAATTAGGACATTCTCAGGTTCTCAAGGTTATTTCAAAAAGGGAGTTATAAAATGTTGTTTGAACAAGGCTATATTGATGGAATTTATGTGTATTTTCCCAAGGTGACAACTTTGAAGGGGGCACCACTCATTTGAATGAATTAGTTCTAGCTTATTAGCTAAAATGTCATATTATGGTCATACAGATGCTCTAGAGAGTAAAGAGAGTGGTATATAGATATCTCTGTTCCCTTATAATTTTTTTTTAAAATCATACTGAGAGTACTGAAAGTGGAGGCATGAATGTAATAATGTCCCAGACCCCAACAACATTCTCTACCTTAAAATAAAACTAACAGTTTTTAAAGCTTTAAAGATGCATATCTATTCTTTAAACACCATGAATAAAAGTATTCAGAGAATATACTCCATTCATTCTGCTTAAATGAAATAGTAGGTATTTAGTGCCTAAATTATTATGAAAAAAATATTTGTCTTGGGGCAACTGACAAGAAAAGATATAAATACAAAGATGACTGTACAAAATGGAATAAAAATTGCAGGCTATCAGGAGCTAAAGGTCAGTAAAAGAAATAACAAGACCTCTCAAGGATAATTAATTGAACAAAAATGTGCTTTAAAAAAAGGAGGCAGGGTGCAGTGGCTCACACGTGTAATCCCAGCCCATTGGGAAGCCAAGGCAGAAGGATCACTTAAGGCCAGGAGTTGGAGATCTGTTTGGGCAACATAGTGAAACCCCTGTCTCTTCAAAAATAAAAATTAAAAAATTAACCAGGTTTGGTGGCATGCACTTGTAGTCCCAGCTGGTTGAGAGGCTGAGGCGGGAGTGTTGCGTGAGTCCAGGAGTCTGAGGCTGCAGTGAGCTATGATTGTGCCACTGCACTCCAGCCTGGGCAACAGAGTGAGACTCCATCTCTGAAAAAATAAAAATAAAAAAGTTTTAAAAAAGTTAAAAGAAGGAGGAGGAGGCAGTGGCAGTGGATTTTTTTTCTTCAGTGGTTGGTAAAGGAGGAGGGGGTCACAGATGTCAGATATAACTACACCTGTTGTTCCACCCAGTAGATGAAGAATTGAAAAACTAAGTGTTGGTTACTATGCTCAGTACTTACGTAATGTGATCATTCATATCCCAAACTTCAGCATCATGCAATATACCCAAGTAAAAAACCTATACATGTTCCCCCCCAAAATAAAACAAAACTTGATTTAAAAAAAGTAGAAAAACAATATCAAGATTTGGTGGCCTAATCATAGTTCAGTAGTACCTTAGTAGACTTTTTGGCTGGATGAATTAGTTGCTTAAAACAGTGAGCTTCAGACTTCCATTCAAAGACCTATTTTCCCATTTTCTCCCATGATTTTAGACTCTGCCTTTAACTTCACAGGGCCTTGTTGAAAACAAACATCCTTTTAGAAGAAAGTTGGATGAGTTAAGTATACGGATCATTACAAATCCATGCAATTTACAGTAAAAAGTAATTTCAAAGGGTAATTCAAAGGATTCTATATCCATTAGGGGGATAGTTAACAAACTTTAAAGAACAGCAGATTAATCTATGCCTGTATGATAATAAACTTATTTGTATAAATAACATACTATGAGAGTTCAGATACTTGTTTGGGAAAAAAACCCAAAAGACTAATAAAGTCTGTGTATTGTATGCTCCCTTATCATGTAAAATAAAATACTAAAATTAAGAAACACTAAATATTATCCAAGTAGAATTCTTGTTAAGTTATTGAAAGAAAAAAAAATAAAGACCTATGCAAATTCTTAGATAATACTACAATAACTGCTGGATCCTGACATCTAGAATAAAATAGAATTTGAAATCTGTGCATTTTCATTCAATATTCCAAAACCACACATCATAGTGGCCTAGATTCTAGACTCATTGCTATATATCCTTTCAACAGTATATCCTCACAGTCAAATGGTCAGTTCTCTCTGTAAGTACAGCCTGTATCTCAATGAGTATCAGCTCACTGTAAATAACTTCATGTTGAGATGTCAATTGAGAGAGTTCCACTGTGACAGTGATGAGTGGCAAGGTAGCAGAAAGCATCCAAGAAAACACAAGCAAACTCAGCACTGCAGGAGTAGAGAAGAAAAGAGGTGCAGAGCCAGCTGTGCGGCCACTGAAATCCTCTTTACGGTGTCTCTGTCTCCAAAGGCCTTCAGTTCAAAATATAGAGGAAGAATATATTTGGATGTTTACTCTCTGGCCAAGAAGCACTTCTTTATTTTCTTCTCCCTCATGTATTTTCACTCTCATTGCTACATATCTTTGGTTAGATCAACATACATCATAACCAACATGAGCAATAAGAGAAGAGAGCACTGGCCCCTGGAATGTAATGGATGGAAGCCAGGGTCACAGACTGACCAGGCTTCTCAGTAACCAGCCCTGCACATAGAGTTGGCTGTCACTGAGAATTTAAAAAATGGCTATTAGAAAATGAACACTGCACTTGGAATCAGAAGACCAAGACTTGAGTCTCAAGACTGGTTCTGATTAGCTTTGAAACCTCAGGCAAGTAAGTCACTGATCTCTTTGAGACCCAGTCTCCTCATCTAGAAAGTATCAAGTTTATTATCCTGAGTCTTTTCCTGATCTAACATTCTAGGATGCTGTGCATTATTTGAATTCAGTTCTTATTTCAGACTCAGGGCTATACACTTAGGAATGAGAAATTTCATAGCATTATAATTACAGCTACTCATTGAGTATTATGTATGAGCTCTGGGGAAAAAGGTTTTCTGAATGTATTTGTTACTCTTTCCAGCAATCCTTAATCTTCCTTTGAAGATGAGAAAACTGATATTCAAAGACAGCAAAGAGCTTCTCCAAAGTCACATAACTGTTAAGAGGCTGAGCTGAGATTGAAACTCAACAATTAAACACTTTTTCCATTACACTACACTGCCTTCTCCAGGATCTCAAATAAGGCATCTCTTAGAAACCCACAGGGACATTTTTGCAAGAATAAAAAAAGTTGAAGATGAAAACATATTTTGAGCAATAAAGGTGAAAATTTAGCTCTAGTAATTATACAAACACACATACCCATTGCACAACTAACTGTGGAAGCACTTTTAAGTTAAAACATCAAGAGATAAGATTTCCTCCCTCACACTGAAATAAGCCCCAAGGGAGGATTTAAATATAGCTCAAATCGGTACATAATACTGATTGTTCACTTATTTGGTTAAACAAAGACTTAACCAAATGTTTGTCTTAAGCAACATAAGGCCACATCCTGACACTTGGATGATGTCTTAAGCATCCCCTAAGTGTCAAGTTTGGTGAGGGTCCCCAGGGATACACAGCCTCTACTCTTGGTGCAGTCTTAACCATAGCAAGCAAACCCTGGACCATGGCTGACATGGTTTGGCTCTGTGTCCCCACCGAAATCTCATCTCAAATTATAATAATCCCCACGTATCATGGGAGGGACCCTGGGGGAGGTAATTGAACTATGGGGGCATGTTTTTCCCATGCTGTTCTCATGGTAGTGAATAAGTCTCACAAGATCTGATGGTTTTGTAAAGGGAAGTTCCCCTAGACATGCCCTCTTGCCTGAATACAAGACATGCCTTTGCTCTTCCTTTGTCTTCTGCCATGATTGTGAGGCCTCCCCAGCTATGTGGAACTGTGAGCCCACTAACCATTTTCCTTTGTAAACTACTCAGTCTCAGGTATGTCTTTATTGACCGTGTGAGAACAGAGTAATACAATGGCACATGGTGGGGGTACAGAGAAGTATGAAGGAAGATTTCTAACCCAGTCTGGATACTAGGAAAGACTGAAGATAGTATGCTACAAAAACGGAATCTTGAAGACTCAGTCCATGTTATCCAGAGGACATGCCATGGGGTGGTGGAGGAGAACAGAAGGATGAGAAAAGGTTTGTTTCTCAGGCAGAGAAAACCACATGTTCAAGGTGGCAGGAAGGTCCATGGAAGGGACTCTGCCTGGATCATAAGTTGCATATATAGAGAAGCATGGTTGGTGATGAGGCTAGAGAGGAGGGAATGCCAAATCAGGAAAGTCTGTAGCATCTTAGTTAAAAGATTTGACTCTGTCCTTAGGGCAACTGGAACTCTGAAAGAATTTTAAGACAAAAAGTAGTTAATAAGATTTTTATATAGAAAGTTTACTATGGCAGAAGTATGAAGGACCTGCTAGAATAAGAGAAGGCACAAGATCAAGTTAAAACAGGGATCAAGAAAGCATGATTGAAACACTCAAAAATGATGTTCAGAGTTGAACCATACAGCACACAGACCCTTTTAATGTTCTATAAGAAAGCTGTTGACAAAATGCTGTAGGAATGCGACCTGTGAAGCCATGCAATGGTCTCATGCTCATAAGAGCTCTGAGCTTGGTGTATGCTCTGCTGTTGGCATTGTGTGTTTTGTAGGTGAAGTCTGATGGGACAATGAGGCATAAGCCTAAGCAGAGGAGTTACACACAATATGTGTGTCTGCTGTTTCTTGACATCCCATTTACATATAGTGTTTGCAGTGCCCCCTGAGCACAGAATTACAATGGACTCAGGATGTGTAGAAGCGCAAAACAAATACAAGATCACTGTGTTACATCCGTGATTGAGTAAGCAAGGGCGCTGACAGCCATGAGGGGCTTCCATCTGGTTTCCACCTGAACCAGAAATGCTTCAAACACAGAAAGAAGGCAATGACATTCTCAGAAACAAGAATGGGCCGGGTGCAGTGGCTGACTCCTGTAATCCCAGCACTTTGGGAGGCCGAGGTGGGTGGATCACCTGAGGTCAGGAGTTTGAGACCAGCCTGACCAACATTGACAAACCCTCTCTCTACAAAAAATACAAAAAAAAAAAAAAAAAAAAAAAAAAGTAGGCAGGCATGGTGGCAGGTGCCTGTAATCCGAGATACTCTGGAGGCTGAGGTAAGAGAATTGCTTAAACCCAGGAGGTGGAGGTTGCAGTGAGCTGAGATCATACCATTGCACTCCAGCCTGGGCAAGAAGAGGGAACTCTGTCTCAAAAAAAAAAAAAAAAAAAAGAAAGAAAGAAAAGAAAAGAGAAAGAAAGAAAGAAAGAAAGAAAGAAAGAAAGAAAGAAAGAAAGAAAGAAAGAAAGAAAGAAAGAAAGAAAGGGAAACATGAATGACTAGGGGACTCTATCATATCCTTACCTAAGTCACTTCTTTGCATTCTACTTAAGGTCAAAACAATGATATAGAGGAAAAGGGAATGACAAGGCAATCCATAATTCCTTTTTTTAAGTTTAATACTTCTTTACCTATCATTGCTAAGCCAAAGATAGGATAGAAAGTGATAATATAATATATTCATATAAAAAAAGAAATAAAAACAATTGAGTTTGTTTTGTACTGTTTCCACTGTTCCAGTAAGAAGAAAAGACACGAATGTTTGAGCTGGGAAATACAAAATATGTAATTTTGGTGAGTCTGCATATGATTAAATGCTTTTGTATTTGAATTTAAATTTGGTATTACAAAACATAAGGATGAATGGTTACATTGATGCTGATAATTAAAATTTTCATTTTTCTTTACTTAGAATTACATTTAATAGCGAATAAATAGCATCACAAGAAGTCAAGAGAGAGAGCGTGGAAGACAAGAACAAGTTCCAAGTTTTAGTGCCTTCCACATCACTTTTTTCTCTGCTTTGTGAAAAGGGAGCCCTGCATTTTTATTCTGCACTGAGCCCTGCAAATGGTGTAACGAACCCTAGTTCTAGGTATGCAGAGAGAGTCATAGAGATGGTATAAAACGTGAACATTTCCAAGTTGGGGAAGAATGACTGTGAGTATTCACAGTGCAGTCTATGAACTGAAGCTGATCTCTGAAGTGTTTCATGCTGAGATGTTAAGATGCAGCAATTGAGAGTGTTTGGAAAGAGTATAGCAATTTGACAGAATAATTTTATGTCTGTTGAATCTAGTCTGTTTAAAATTTTTATCAAAATATAAAAACATTTGGGCTTGTGTTTTATAGGAATTTGGGGTGTCTAATTCATTTTCTAGCCATTCACTTTTTATTCTATCTTACAAAAATATCAGATCATAACAAGTGGGAAATTAAAACAAACCAGTCAACAAAAACCTGCTCTTTCCTTACAGATCATTTGAGAAGTCTTGATCTCTTCCTGCACTGTAGATTGTATGTGCTTTATCCACAAGCTGCTTTTGCTTATAGACATATTATTTTGTTTTTGCAAGGATGTGATCATTTTTAGGACAAATGTTTATTTCTTTCTAGAAGCAGTGACAAGGGATTTCTATTATTGTACAGCTACTTCTGGAAGAAACTGGCCTATAGTAATCAAGAATGTCCCTAGTTAACCACAACATCCTCTAATGCTTTCTTTTCCTCCACACTTTGTCTGCTCCCAAATCTGAGTCTATAGAGCCTCCATCCTTTCCTGTCTTCCAATGCTACCCATTCAGCTCTCCCTGTCCTCGTTGTGTGAAGGAAACACCTACAAGAACCTTTGATCCTCTCCCTCTTTTGTCCTCCATCTGGATTTGCCAAGTCTGGTGGGTTTTCATACCTGGCTACCTGTTACAATCACCTGGGGAGCTTTTTTTTAAAAAAAAATCCTAAACTTCACCTTCAGCTTTTTAATATTATTGCTCTGGGATAGGTCCCAAGGCATAGCGTTTTTTTAAAAGCTCCTTTGGAGATTCTAATGGACACGCTCACTGAGGCCCTTGGAAAACTCACTATTCATTTCCTCTGCAGCTACATTTCTGCTGTAGTTACATTGTCAACTACATCATTTGCAGGGCTGAGTGCAAAATGTGAATAAAAATGTAGAGCATTAAAGGTGACATTAAATGTACTGAAGTATAAACCCTGTTGATTCCTTCCATGGGCTCTCTCTTGACTTGTTTTTGATGTTATTTGTTATTTAATGTCATTCTAAGTAAATAAAAATTAAAAATTTTAATTATTGGTCTTTGGGCTGCAGAACATGATAAACAGTTCCACAGTGGACCAATTCATTCTAATCCTAATGAAGTGATATGGTTCACCTGTGCCATCGGGGTTGCTGGTCATTGCTTTTGCTTATACCCAATGGACCACTATCAGGAAAGACTGCATGTCTCAGAGAAACCTGTTCCAACAGGATTGCCTCGGGGATGGTGACTGTGCTGCTTCCTAGCTGTGTGACCTTGAACAAGTTTCTTAGCCTCCATGTACATCAGTTTCCCCATCTGTGAAATGGAGGTAATAATAATACTTGGGATTGTTCAAAATATTTAATAAGCAAATACAGTCATCTGCTGCATAATTACGTTTCAGTTAATGACAGAGCACATATACAATGGTGGTCCTAGGTGTGTAGTAGGCTATACCATCTAGCTTTGTGTAAGCACAGTCTATGACGTTCACACAATAATGAAATCATCTAACTATGCATTTCTCAAAACCTATCCCCACCATTAAGTGATTCATGACTGTTTAAGTAAACTACTTTTATAACAGTGCTTGGTACATAGTAAGTAATGTCAATGCTTGTTAAAATAATAATAAATCAGATTTTCTACAGTACCTACTCAAGTGTACTTTAGGATACCTATCCTCAGTTCTCTCTCTCTCATTATGTAACTTAGTCCCATATTGTATTGATAACCTTTGACATGAACTGCCTTGTTTTTTCTCTCTTTCAGTTAAACGTTTCTTTTTCATTTCACCCATTCTTCTCCTCTTTCCTGCCCGTCCCTGAGATCAATGTTTTCTTGGTTCCTTTCACAGGTAACCACCCTCACCCATGAATTTCTTCCCATCCCCCCTGTTTCAAGGCCTTGTTCTAAACATTGTTCTCCCTCTCTCTTCTCTGTGGTTACATCACTAGCCACATTATAAAAACACACTCAGATCTTCTCACTCAAATAAAACCCTTCTTTCATTCTGTCTGCTGTTCAAATTCTCATTTTCCCTTCTTTTCGTGGCCAAGCTGCTTTTGGTACTCTTGCTGAAAGTTTCTTTGTGAGCAAGTTTCCTAAACTTATTAAACTTCTAAAGATCAATTTGTTTTTATAAGTCTAATACTTCTGCTCAAGAATTCACTCAAGGCCAGGCTGTGGTGGCTCACGCCTGTAATCCCAGCACTTTGTGAGGCCGAGGCGGGTGGATCAGCTGAGGTCAGGACTTTGAGATCAGCCTGGCCAAAATGGTGAAACCCCTGTCTCTACCAAAAGTACAAAAATTAGTCGGGGGTGGTGGTGCATGTCTGTAAGCCCAGATACTTAGGAGGCTGACTCAGAATTGCTTGAACCCAGGAGGCGGAGGTTGCAGTGAGCCAAAATCATGCCATTGCACTCCAGCCTGGGCAACAAAAGTGAAACTCCATCTCAAAACACCTTTCTCCTTCCTTGACTCTCATGATGTTCCATTCTCCGCTTCTTACTTACCTCTCTATTCCTTTGCTGTCTGTATTTTCCTTGGCGAACACTCTAATGTAGTGTTTCCTAAAGATCTCAGTTGGACTCTGATATTTTATCTTTATTCTCTCTGCCTTGATAACCACATTCAATGTCTTGGTTTCTTTATGCAGATAAAATGGAATTCTCTCCCCGTTTCAGCCTGTATTTTCAACTACCAACTGGACATCACTACCTTTTCTAAGCCTCCTGTGTTTCCTAATTTTTTGAAATACATCACCTTCCTGGTGGTAAAACAAGCTTGAAACATCAGTGTTAGATAGTAGGACGTCACTTTCCTCAGTGTTCTCTCCCTGCACCCCAGAATAAAGTCTACCAATTCTATCTCTGCAATGTCTTTGACTATCAATTTCTTATTTCTGTTCTCACTGCCAAAAGCAGATTTCAGGACTTTGTTACCTCTTGGCAGAGTTTCTGCAAAGACTTTGACTTTGCCTCTGGTCTCCCCATGTCTAATTTATCTTGGGCAGTATTTGCTACCACAGAGCTCTGATCATGTCACATTCCAAAAGCTTCAAAGGCTCCCTATTACCTAAAAAGTAAAGAATTAATATCTTAACCTAGTACTTGAGGTCTTCCACAATGTAGTCACAACTTACTTTCCAGTGCCCCAAGCTAGAGCCAAACGCAACTACTCAGTGTTTCCCATCCATGTACTGAAATATCTTACTTCTGTGTTTTCCTGCCTCAGCACCCTCTACCAAACTCCATTTACCTGACTATGTTCAAATTCTACTTTTGTGTGTGTGTGTGTGTGTGTGTGTGTGTGTGTGTGTGTGTATGTGGGTAGGTGGCTTGTGTGGGATTTAGAAACAAGGTCAGGGGCTTATCCCCCAAGATCAGGGCTGTTTGGCAACTGTAGCTGGAAAGGTAGACCTACCTACCTTAGGTCTCCATGATGTCAAGAGCACAGTGTCTAGAGGGCCACTCAACCTGGGTGAGTGATTCAGATGGTGCTCTAAAGAAGGTCAAAAAATTGCCGGAGTGAATAATGACTAGATGCTGAGAATTCGTCTGCAACAGAAATCAGCATCAAGTAACAATAACAGTATGTGGATTGTTAAAAAGTTTATACATACACCTACACACAATACTTACAATCACTAATGCTGTGATTTTATCATTTAAAATAACATAAAAGACATAGAAGAGTATTTCGGACTTCATGTCCAATGGATGATATTGTATTATGGGGGTGGATAGAATGATAGCAGTAGAATGCCTGAGCTGTATCTTATTCCAGCTTTGTCCCTTCTTTCCAGAACTCCCTGACACATCATGTCTTCTTTTTGAGCCTCATTTTTCTCACTCAGGGTTAGCCACACAGCTCAAGAGGAAGCTCTACCCCAAAATACAGTTCTCCTTACCTCTTCTCCTCTGCACCCTTAACCTTTGCCACAGGCCACCCCCATGAAAAGCTTATTACCAATAACCTGATTCCTTTGGGGGAATAACTATGTACTCTGATTATACAATGCCTTTATTTTTCAGTTGATAACTGAGCTTTTCCAAGAGTTCAATTTTACTTTAATAAGAACTTTTAAACTTTGTCAACTGAATGCCATCTAAATGTTCCAGAGGTCAAATATATGGAGCAATAGGACTAGAAATGGAAAAGGAAAACAAATTAAGATAAAATACAAAGGGAAAAGAGAGAAAGCATGGAGGGAATTGTGAAAATTAGAACTTAAGCCATGTGTAAAGTTAATATTTTGGAGAAAAAGACTATAAATTGAGGTTACTTTTGTAATGGTCTCCAGTGCACAGCCCAGCTAGGCCCTTCTTCCTGCACTATTTATGCTCAGATATTGCAAGGCAACAAAACATGTTCTCTTAAGTAGAGAATGGATACTTAAAGTCTCTTTGCTATAGGTCAATTTTATCTCTCTCAAAACACCAAATTACATCTAGTCGTTAGAACCATAAATTGCTTCTTATAAACGGTTCATGATATAAGAATGCGACTTACACTAAAGCAAGAAAAGAAGAGGCAGATAATTTGAAAATCCCAAAGGTGACTTCAGGTGTGACCGTGGAAAAGTCATGAAGCCCCTGGGCCCAAGTTTTTACACCATGGAATGATAACTTGGATTGTTATGAAAACCCTTTGAGCTGCTCTCAAAGCCAGCATATGACAGGGTATTTTTCCCAGCAGCCAAAACATTCTCTATAACTAATGATGGCTTGATTTTTTTCATGCACAGAAAGATAGACACAAATATTAGAGATCAGTCAATGATTAAAGTTTTCTCCTGCACAAAATAATGATGCAAGTCTCCAGGACACACAAAAACTAAGTGTAATAATTCTACTAAGGTTTAAATACTCAGAGGCTACCAAGGCAAAGCAATTTGAGCAGCATCAGAAACACATACACACCGTGGGCAGCAAACAGCCGTTTTACATTTAATTAGGCAAAGAAACTCCAGCTGAATGGGTTAAAAATTGCCACTATTTCACAGTAAGTGATTTTCTTAACCCCCAAGGGTTCAAATTACTTTGGCAGGAAAAGCAATTATGCAATTAATAGGGGAAAAATCTCAAGAGCTCTGTAATTTTCAAAGAGGTAAAGGTTCTGCGCTGGCCTGCAGGGGACAGCTGAGCTCTGAAGCTTTTTTCTTTTTCTTTCTTCTTTTTTTTTTCTTTTTCATTTTGACCACACCCGAAATAAAAACCAAGGATATTTTGAGGAGTAGGAAAGCACAACAGCTCAGATAATGTCCCCGCCAGTATATTCATGACAGGCTCATCAGAGTGGATGCCTGCAATCTGAAGATTAAATACCCATTTAGCAGCATCAGAGGAGAGTTTGGTTTTATAATGTATTGTCCTCTATTCCCCAGGAGGCTGCTTTGTTTGATAAAATGCTGAGTGTGGTGTAAAAATATCCCTCTCTCTGTAATTTGCACTCCTCTCCATTTAAAGCTATTCTTGCTGCAAACGAGAATTGAAAGCTGCTAAAATTAAGTGGTGTCAGTTCTCAATGACACTTTAATGATAGAGCGCTCAGCAAATGAGATGAGAATGAATTCCAGCATCTCTGCTAAAGATAGTAACCAGCCCCAAACACTATAACGTTCCAACTGGGCCACACTTCACCTGCTTCATTCATATTTAGTAGAACTGAAATAGAGAAACTATAATTTAAATGGTTATAAAAAGAAAGGTGAAAATAGCTGATGGCCATTGGTTCAAAGTAATTGAAGTTTGGGGTTTTAAGTCTAAGATATTCTCTCTGGCTTCTTCACCAAAATATTCTCAAAGATAAAGGGCATTGCATTTCAAGAGAGTAAATATCCTGTTGACTAAAAAAGTCTTCTCTGATTACGTGACTAAAAGGACATGAGGCACTGATTTATTTTATTGAATGAGTAAATACTCATTCGGATTGTTGGCTCGACATTGTATTGATGTGCTCCGACAGACTCAAGTGTCTGATGCGCTTTTGTACTCTTACAGTATCAGTGAGGGAGAAAGATGATTCTGTTTTTACTGTGATGGAGAAAAGAAGTTCTGGAGCAATGGCAGCAGCTTTTCTGAGTCTCCTCCTGTATTAGCCAACACCACACAAGAAGTGTCCTGAATAAAATTAGAGTCTAATTGACTCACACTCCTGTTCAGGGGCCAATTCACTCACATTTTCTCTCACAGGCATACAACTCAGTTCAATGATTAATTTCAGTGTTTAAGGTTACAAAGCCCACCCTAGGAAATTAGATATATATATTAATTAATTAAAAAACTGGACAACTGTTTATTTCAAATCAATACACAAACATGTCTACGCCAAAAAGGCGCAGACTAGATGGATAAATATGGGAGGAAAAGACCACTTCGTAACTGGCGAGGCCTTTGGTTGAGAATGGCTTCCCGGAGGAGGTGAACTGGGGGTGGTCCTGGAGGAAGTTAAAAACCTGAGTAGATAAAGGAGAATAAGAAAGGTGTCTGGCAAGGAAAAAAAGGTGGAGCACAGAAATGGGAGGACTGCCCTAACAAATACAGCACAAGCAGGAATAATGAAGGACACGTTGACTGTCTAAGGTGCATATTGCCTGAATCCCTGAATTTTCATCTAAAGAGCTTGAATGTGATCTGATTAGTAACAAGAAGTCACCATAGATCCCTGAGCACCTCATGAGTGCATTGTAAAAACTGAATGAGATAACATGTGAAAGCAACCAGCACCGTGGTGCCCAGTAGGTAATGCACAATAAATGTTAGTCTGTTGCAGTGTTATTTCTGAATAGGGCTGAGATGTAATGAACACGATGTTTCAGGAACAGTGATCTGTGCAAGATGAACCAGAGGCGGGGAGAACGGCGGCTGTTGCAGCAAGCCGGCCACGGGGTGACAAGCATGCCTCACCACTGTGCATGCAGACCATATGTCACTAGGTTTCCGAAAAGCTGCCATCTGCCAAGGTAGCAGTCTGATGGACCTCTGCTGCCTATATGATGCTAGCCAGGGACCTTTTGGACAATGTATCCTACTGTAAAACGTAGTTCACACATGTTTCTTGAAATTACAGCATGGTTATAGAAACAGGCAGATGTGGCAGACAGGAAACTGAAGAAAATAGGCCCACTGATTGCTCTTCTATGCTCGGGCTTCATTAACAATCTGGAGAACCCTGGAATTCCTTATGGCAAGGTGTGTGTTTGTAAAATAAAATGCTTCAATGTTTTAAATTTTTAAAATGAATGCCCACTTTGTAACTGTATTATAATGGAAAATAGGAAAACAATTTTGTTTCTACAGCTCTTGAGAGCTTCAGTGGTCTGGCAACACAGCAAGGTGAAGTGAAATCATGCTAGCCTCCTCTGAGCTTTCATCATCTTGGACATCCATCTATATGAGCTTGGCAACACTCAAAGAAGGGTTACAATGCATTATGATTTTATGGTTGCTAAAGGTACTAGCAATATGCTTGGCACCTGTCTATGTGTCTATAATGTTTTACCTTAAACAATATAGGTAAACAAAGTGGTTGCAAGTTCTTTCCTTAACTTCAGAAAATGAGGGACACCCAAGTGAATTGCTTCATTTTGTTGAATTGTCTATAGTCTGGGTTTATTTTATGTTATTTGAGATGGAGTCTCACTCTGTCGCCCAGGCTGGAGTGCAGTGGTGTGATCTCGGCTCACTGCAACCTCTGCCTACTGAGTTCCAGTGCTGCTTCTGCCTCAGCCTCCCAAGTAGCTGGGATTACAGGTATGTGCCACCATGCCTTTCTAATTTTTGTATTTTTAGTAGAGATAAGGCTTCACCTCGTTAGCCAGGCTAATCTTGAACTCCTGACCTCAGGTGATCTCCCCACCTCCGCCTCCCAAAGAGCTAGGATTACAGGTGTGAACCACTACACCCGGCCTGTTTGGGTTTATTTTGAACTCATGGCAAATTTTATCAGCTTCATGAAGGTATGATGTATGCGCTATAAACTATATTTTAAATTTACATTAAGTGTGCAATTAAATGAGCTTTGACATTTGTATTTATCCCCGAAACCAACACCACAATCCAGGAAATGAATATTTTCTTCACCCCCAAAAGATTCCCTGTGCTCGCTCAAAGTCCATCCTTTCTTCCACAACCTCAGGCAATCACGAGTCAATTTTCTGTCACTATATATTAGTTTGCAGTTTGTAGGAATGTTATATACATGGAATCATATAGCATATACACATTTGTGTCTTGCGCCTTTCATTCAGCATAGTGACTTTGAAATTCATCCGTGGAGCTGCATGTGTCTGTGGTTCATTCCTCTCTATTGTTCGTCATATGGATCTGCCACATTTTGTCTCTCTATTCACCTTGTAGTGAATTGTCATAATTTTATGTTGCCTCAGCATCTATTTTGAATATATGTTGGATTTTCTCATACCCGAAGCAAGATTTGGTCACCCTTGACACAGTTTCCAGTTCTCCCCCGTCTTCCTAATTCCTCAGTGTGGTGGATCCAGATGCCTGCATTATACAACTGCTTCCTAGTGACCACCTCCCTATGAGGCTGCTGGAGTAGTCCTACTCGATTGCCCCACTGACTCCCACCAGCTCCATGGACTGCATCTCTCAGTCACAGCAGGATTCTGCAGAGCTCATACCTGCCTGCTGTAAACCCACCGTTGAAACTCCCCAAGGGAAAGCTGCTGGGTAATGCCCTAAACCCCACAGGTGCCTCACTCTGTCTCTTGCTCCCCCTCCACTGGTTGAGCGAGAGCTCGTGTCCCAGACAGCTCCCCATTCCTCGCTGGGCAGGTGAGGCATAGTGTCCTCTCCTCTCTGGATCTGTAGGTAATAAAAACTGATTCTGTTATTTCATGTGTTTTGTTGTGCCACCTCCTCTGTGTCTCATTCGAATGACACAGTTGAACCTAACCCTCTTCCTGGGCAGGGCTTTCCTAAAGAGTGGCTGTTTGGGTAGGAATAAGCTGGACACAGATCAGAGAGGACCCATTAAGGTCATCTTCCAGCGTAAACAAGTTTCCTGTGAGAGGAGGACCCGGCTGCAGTTTGGATACTTAGGCATTAGGCCATCTACCAGGATAAAGTGGTGTCTTGGAGCTGGGCACAGTAGCTCATGACTGTAATACCAGCACTTTGGGAGGCCAAGGTGGGAGGATTGCTTGAGGCCAGGAGTTCAAGACCAGCCTGGGCAACATAGTGAGACTCCAACTCTATAATAATAATTTTTTTTTTTTAATAAAGGAAAGCCTTGAGAGCTGTATTATAGGAAAAAAGAAATGAAAAAAAAAAAAAGTGCCCTGGGAAAGGTACACTGTAAACATTCACAACCAAATTCCTGGTGCCTATCAGGGCTGGGCTTGAGTTCACAATCACTCTGAAGAGGGAGACCTCAAGACCAAATGGAGTAAATTAACAAAACACCTGTTGGCTGGTGTGCCGGTTGACTAGCGTTGCCTAAATAAATTGCCATTTAGCTTGAGTGACTTTTTAAAATGAAACAGAAATTTATTCTTTCATAGTTCTAGGAGTTGGAAATGGCCACACTCCCTCTGAAAGTTCTGGGAAGAATCGTTCCATGGCTCTTTCCTGGTTGCTGGTGGTTGCTGGCAATTCTCTCCATTACAGACTCATTACTCTAGTTTCTGCCTCCATCTTCACATGTTCTTCTTCTCTGTGTATAACTATGTCTCTATATCTGAAATTTCCTCTTAAAAAAAAAATTTTTTTTTTTTTTTTTTGGAGACTGAGTTTCGGTCTGTCGCCCAGGCTGGGAGTGCAGTGGCGTGATCTCGGCTCACTGCAAGCTCCGCCTCCCAGATTCACGCCATTCTCCTGCCTCAGCCTCCCAAGTAGCTGGGACTACAGGCGCCCGCCACCTCTCCAGGCTAATTTTTTATATTTTTAGTAGCAACGGGGTTTCACCGTGTTAGCCAGGATGGTCTCGATCTCCTGACCTCATGATCCACTCGCCTCGGCCTCCCAAAGTGCTGGGATTCCAGGCGTGAGCCACTGCGCCCGGCCAATTCTCTCTTTTTATAAGGAGCCTAGTCTTTTTGGATTTAGGCCCCACTATAATCCAGTATGGCCTCATATTAACTTGATTTCATCTGAAAAACTTTATTTCCAAAAGGGGTCACATTCACAGGCACTGGGTGGACATAAATTTGGTGGGAGTGGCAGGGGGACATTATTTAACTTAGTACAGTGGGCATTTGATGTTTGTAATTCACGCTATTATGAATAAAGCTGATATATGCATTGGTGTATAAGTCTTTGCGTGAATGTATGCTTTCTTTTGTCTTTGGTAAATATTAGTCATGGAATGTCTGATTTGCATGCTAGATGTGTATTTAATTCATTAAGGAACTGCCAACAGTTTTCTAAAGTAGTTGTGCCATTTTACTTTTCTAGGAGTAATGTATGAAAGTTTAGTTGTTCCACACCCTTGTCAACACTTCATATGATCAGGTTTTTTTATAGAGTTCTCTTCCAGGTTGATATAAATCCTTCATCAGACATTCGATTTGAGAATATTTTCTACTACTCTGTGGCTTGCCTTTTGTTGTCTAGATGGTGTTTTCCTAAGAGCAAAAGTTTATAATTTTGGTAAAGCCAAGTTTATCTATTTTTGATGGTTTAGCTTTTTATAGCCTAAGAACTGTGCCTATTATAAGGTTGCAAAGATTGCCTCCTTTGCTTTCTTCCAAAAGTTTTACAGATTTAACTTTGATATTTAGGCTGACATAACTTTTGAACTCCTGCCACTTTATTTTTTTTTTACTTGTTTATTTATAGACGGGGTCTTATCATGTTGTCCAGTCTGAACTGGCTGTTCACAGGTGCAATTACAGTGCTCTATAGCCTCCAACTCCTGAGCTCAAGCAATTCTCCTGCCACAGCCTCCCAAGTTGCTGGGACTACAGGTGTGCACCACCATGCCTGGTGCATTTTACTTTTTACTAAAAGTTTCATAGGTTATATTAGTCTGTTTTGTGCTGCTACAACAAAATACCTGAGACTGGGTAATTTATAATGAACAGAAATGTATTGGCTCATAATTCTGGAAACTGGGAAGTCCAATATAAGATGCTGGTGTCTGATAAGAGCCTTCTTGCTGCATCATAACATGGTAGAAGGCATCATATGGTGGAAAGGCAAAGAGAGGGCAACAGAGAAAGCCAGAGAGGGCAAACCCACTCCCTTAATAACAGACCTTCTCTTGCAACAATGCATTTTGTCCATTCATGGAGGTGGAGCCCTCATGACTTAAACATCTCTTAAAGATTCCACCTCCTAATACTGGTACAATGCCGGTTGAGTTTCAGTGTGAGTTTTGGAGGGGACAATCATTCAAACCACATTTAAAAACCTTCAATAATTTATTTTTATGTTATTGCCTTTTGGATGATAGAAACAACACATGCTTACTGTAAAACATTTTGAAACTAGCACAATAGTATAAGGAAAAAGAACATTAAAATACCTATAATTTCACTGTATTTCAGACGACAGTTTCAGCTGAGCCTAGGCCTTCCGGCTACCCTCACCAAGAAGTCAGATATGTGAACAGATCATTTTGGACCTTAAAAAGCAGTCCAGTTACTCAATGAATACTATTGAATGGCATCAGTTGATGACACTTGGAGTCAAAGAATTGCCCAGCTGAACTCTGTTTAAATTTCTGACCCACAAAATAATGAGAGATAGCACAATAGGTATGTTAAGCCACTAAGTTTTGGGAGCAATTTGCTAATTATTAGCAATAGATAACTAGGACAGTATCTTTAATTAATCCACTGAGTTTAGCAAGTACATTTAATATTACCTGTAAACCTGAGTTCTCGTGATTAAAACCCATTTTATAAAATTGTAAAATACATTTAAAAATAAATAGCAGTTTTCTAGTTCAGCAAGCCTAATGTCCAAACTTTTGCACCAGCCTGATAGATTCCCTTAAGTTAAGTTTGCTGAATGAAGATAACTTCTAGACTGAAAGAAAATATTTCTTGAACTAAGTGAAGCTTGTTAATGAATTGAGTCTAGATGAGCACCAGACTTGGAATCAAGTTTCCATCTCCAGTCTTCCCACTTGCAAGCTGTATAGCTTGAGAAATGCGTTTAACCTTGTGTTGATTCTTGCAATGTGTATGAAAACTATTACCTTTAGTTTTTTGATCTATTGACATTTCTAATTAGTCTAATAGTTTTGCAGTTGATTCTCTTGAATTATTTTAGTGCTTACATTCACTATAGTCACCCCAATTAATTTGTCTCTTTGTAGCCAGTGATCTCTTTAAAAAGCAAATCTGATCATACCAATCCCCTTCTTGAACCTTTGAATAGCTTCTTACTGCCCTGGGATAAAATCTCACCCTTGGCCTCAAAGGTCCTGTGTGATCTGGCTCATGCTCCTTCTACCTGTACTCCAGTCAGACTAGGCTTTTTATCAGACCGCTGTATCCCACCTTGCTTTAGCCCCCCTGGGAACCTTTTGCATATGCTCTTTCCTCCATCTGGAATTCTCCTTCCTCCACTCTTGACTCAGTTAATTGATACTCATCCTTAAGTTCTCAAACTTCACTTTATTTCCCTAGAGGGGGCCTTTCCCAATCCTCCAACCCAAGGGTTCAGGTAACCTGAAATTTTCCTTTCAGGAACCTGTGTAACATCCCTCCCCACAGTCCACCACCAACCCAAGGTTAGCTGCAGAGAGCAGGTACTGTGTCCAGCCTAAGAGAGGGCCTAGGGTGCTGCAGCACTCTTTTAATACTCAAGGACAGAATTAGATGAATGCATGGAAGACAGACAAAGCATTTTGTGGACTATAAAATGCTAAACGTATTTCAAAAACCATAGTGCCAGAAATAATAGTGTTCTGCTGTATGCGTCAGTTTATTTCTTAAAGAAAGACCTTATATAACACAACTGTCTAATCTATTTTCTCCAGCACCAATAAAATGTGAAAGTTGGTAATTAATTTTTCTAATATCCCAACTTACAGGGAAATCTGTTATTATTAATTCTGCACTATTGATTTGACCCTTAATCAAATACTGTCTTTACACGGCTTCAATATTACTACCCTATTGCATTATTAAAGTTTTGTTACATAAGTTTCATACAGGCCTCCTAAATGTGAGCATGTGAATGGAATTTATATTCTCCAGGTGAGGAGAGACTTGCTTTTTATTCCCTATAATACTGGCCCCAACACTGCAGCCGAGCAATGGCATCTGTTGGCAAGTGTTTCATTACTCAACCATTAAATAAGAAAAAGATAAATTCAATCAATTTTTCTGAGATTGTGCTCTCTTAAATTAACTCAGTTAAACTCTTTCATTTTGAAATGAAGATTCCATAGATGGGAAGGGAAAGGTATGCCCTTAACCAAGAAAAACAAAAATAGACAAATCTATGTCAGTCCCATTTTAAATTTTATTTCATACATTTTCATGAAATCACAAAACCTAGGAACTGCTGCCTTATTACACACACACACACACACACACACACACAGTGTTCAAAAATATTTCTTAATTGACGAATAAGTGAGGGAATTATGCCTTTCAACTTTCTTAATCCACAAATTACTTCCTGTGGGAACTGAAGCAGTTACATTCTTCCAACAGGCATCAGGTGGTGGTTTTGTGCATCTGATGGTCCTGTACGGGCATATGTGGGTCAGTATACTACAAGGCAAGTTTGGGACTGCCTGTGAATTACTAAACTGTGACTTTTTGAGATCAAAAGTACTGTAGAGATTATCTGTACCAACCACCCTTCCACTTGCCAGTTTTGAAGGAGACTGGAACTTGGAGACATAATAGGGGCTACAGAAAGCAGAGACAGGTTAGAAACCAGGAATCCTCCTGCCCCTGGTAAGTTCTTACTTGTTTAATCAAAAGGACAGCTGGGGCCTAGCACGGTGGCTCATGCCTGTAATCTCAACACTTTCGGAGGCCAAGGCAGAAGGATCGCTTCAGCCCAGGAGTTCCAGACCAGCCTGGGTAACATAGCAAGACCTTGTCTCTCCACACACACACACACACAAATTAGCCTGGGAGGTCAAGGCTACAGTGAGTTGTGTGGGCTGTGATCATGCCACTGCACTCCAGCCTGGGTGACAAAGTGAGATACAATTTCCGGGGGAAAAAAAAAAAAAAAAAAAAGATCATCTGGACTCATGTGTGCCTGTGCAGGTGTGTTGTATGAATTTCACAGGACAGACAGAGAATAGACCTGCTAAGAGAGACTGCAAGGAAATGACCCCTGATATTTTCTAAAGCTGAGAAGTAAGTGCTGAAGGCAAGCCTGAACGCCTGCTACAGCATCATCAGTATTGATGACAATAGAAGTCCTGGGAAAAACATTAAACCAGGGGAATTTGGCTTTGTTTACCTACAATCTCCATTAATTTTTTTTTTTTTTTTTTTTTTTTTTTTTTTTTTTTTTTGCCTTTCTTCTATTTCATGACTCCTGACATTTCCTCCTAGCTGGATGATGCCCCTTTCTCAAGAATGTTCACGAGGCAGCCCTTTAGAGAGTACACCATTCTCCAATACTTTCTCCCCAAATCTGAACGAGAAATGCGCTATTTTAGCATGCTTTAAGAAAAAATAAACATGGTTAAAGAAACTCATCTATAATGGGAATGAAGTGAAAATCTCACCCTAAGGATATCTGTTTTTTAAAAAAAGAAACTTGGCCAGGTGCCGTAGCTCATGCCAGTAATTCCAGGACTTTGGGGGACAAAGGCAGGAGGATCGCTTGGGCCCAGGAGTTCAAGACCAGGTGTAGGCAACATAGGGAGACCCCCTTCTCTACAAAACAGGATGAATTATAAAATGAATTAGCTAGGCACGGTAATGCACGCCTGTGGTCTCAGCTCCTCAGGAGGCTGAAGTGGGAAGATCTCTTGATCCTGGGAAGTTGAGGCTGCAGTGAGCTGCAATTGCACCACTGCACTCCAGCCTGGGTGACAGAGCAAGACCCTGTCTCAAACAACAACAACAACAAAAATAACCCATTGGGAACAAAAGGCAATGCCTTACACATTGTTGGTGGGATTGTAAATTAGTTCAGCCCCTGTGAAAAGCAGCATGGAGACTTCTCAAATAATTAAACATAGAATTACCATTTGACTTAGCAATCCCATTACTGGGTATATATCCAAAGGAAGATACATTGTTCTACCAAAAACACCTGCACTCCTATGTTTGTCACAGCACTATTCACAATAGCAAAGACATGTAATCAACCGAGGTGCCCATTAACTGAGGATTGGATGAAGGAAATGTGAAAGAAAACTTAAACACCATGGCATACTAAAAAGTCATAAAAAAGAATGAAATCACGTCATTTGTAGCAACATGGATGCAGCTGGAGGTCATTATCCTAACTGAATTAATACAGAAACAGAAAACCAAATACCACATGTTCTCACTTATAAGAGAGCTAAACATTGAGCATACATGGACATAAAACAAGGGAACAATAGATAACAGGGAATACTAGAGAGGGGAGGGAGTGGGCAAGGGTTGAAAAACTACTTATTGTGTTCTATGCGTACTATTTGGGTGATGGATTCAGTTGAAGCCCAAACCTCAGCATTATGCAATATGCCTATGTAACAAACCTGCACATGTACCCCTGACTCTAAAATTTAAATGTTTAAAGAAACTTATTAACTTATGTTACTCTTTAAATGGGTTTTAGGAGAAAGAAGTTTTCCTCCTCATTCCCTCCTCTCTCCACTCCACCATGTCTTCAAGTCAGATGCAGACCAGAAACACAGAAGTAAGCCAACATACAATTTCTGAACACTTTGTGTATATTTAGTTTTGTTTTTGTTTGTTGGTGCCAAATGGAAAGAGAACATATAATCACTGGAGCCAACATGAAAGTTGTGATGTGCTGACATGCAATGATTTTTTTGATAACAAAACTTGGCAATTCATAAATAAGCAGAATTGGAATGATTTACACCAGTTTATGTGCAGTTTAATAGATAAGGAACAAATTATTTAATGCACTTTTCCCCCTAGGAATTGTATAAATTACTTCAAGCATGATGTTAACCAAACAGATGGGATCCCAACTTTTCAATTTACTATATGTTGGACTAAGGGAACATTACTTGAATTCATGATGCACCAGGCTCCTCCTCATACCTTCAACAATAAATGTATTGATTTCCACCAATTTTCTGGGCACTCTTTTAGGCCCTTGGATATATCAGTAAATGAAACCAAGGTCCCTGTCCTTGTGGAGCTTACATTCTCATGGGGGGAGACAATAAGCAATAAATGCAATGGATTTGCAACGTTACAGCATGTTAGATAGTGGAAAGAAACAGGTCTCATTGAGAATAGGGAATTTGAGAAAATACGTGAAGGACTTGGGGGATTTGGCCATGCAGATATCTGGGAGATGGGTAGGTCAGGGAGAGGAAGTAGTCAGCACAAATGTCCCGAGGTGAGAGAGTACTGGAGTGGAGTAGGAGATGTAGTCAGAGGAGAGAAAGGGCTGGATCAAGCAAGACCTTGTAAACCATTCTATGGACTGTAGCTTTTACTCTGAGTTGAAAAAAGGAACTGTAGAAGGGTTTTGAGCACAAGTGTCACATCATCTGATGTACATTTTTAACAGAACCATTCTAGTTTTTTTTTTTTTTTTGAGAATCCACTGAAGGAGGTCAAAGGTAAAGGAGGAAAGGATACCAGCTATGAAATACTGCAGGCATCCTGGCAGGAAACAATGGTGGTTCAGACAATGGTGGTACGATGGAAGTGGCAATAAGGGGTGAGATTCTTTACATATTTAGAAGCCAAGCCAAGGAATTTCATAGTGAAAAAAACACATTTACATATATGTGTGAGAAATAGTGAAGCCAAGGATGACTACAGGATATCTGACCTGAGAAACTAGAAGGATGGAATAGTTAACAACAGAGATGGCATAATTACAGGTAATGCAGGATACATCAGATGGCCAGTGTTGGATATGTTGAGTTGAGGCTATCTGTTAGATATCCACTTGGAAATATCAAGTAACTAGTTATGTTTAGGGGTTGGGAGAAAGCTGTGGCTGGAGACATATATTTGGGAGCTGTTGGCATAAAAATGTATTTAAAGTTATGAGACTAGATGAGATCAATGAGGATATTACTATAGATTAAGAAGAAAATAGGCCAGGCTCGATGTCTCACACCTGTAATCCCAGCACTTTGGGAGGCTGAGGAGGGCAGATCATGAGGTCAGGAGATCGAGACCATCCTGGCTAACTCAGTGAAACCCCATCTCTACTAAAAATACAAAAAATTAGCCGAGCATGGTGGCACACGCCTGCAGTCCTAGCTACTCAGGAGGCTGAGGCAAGAGAATCATTTGAACTTGGGAGGCGGAGCTTGCAGAGAGCCAAGATTGCTCCACTGCACTCCTCCAGCCTGGGGGACAGAGTGAGACCTCGTCTCAAATGAAGAGGAAGAGGAGGAAGAAGAAGAAGAAGAAGAAGAAGAAGAAGAAGAAGAAGAAGAAGAAGAAGAAGAAGCAGCAGCAGCAGCAGCAGCAGCAGCAGCAGCAGCAGCGGAAGTGGAAGCAGAAGAGGAAGAGGAAGCAGGAGGAGGAGGGGGAAGAGGAGGAGGAGGAGGATGAGGAAGAGGAGGAGGATGAGGAAGAGGAGGAGGATGAGGAAGAGGAGGGGGAGGAGGAGGAGGAGGAAAAGGAGAAGAAGAAGAAAATAAGCCCAGGGACTGAGCCGGGACCACTTTAACAATAAAGGAACTGGGAGAAGAGAAGAAACTAGCAAAGAAGAATGAGAAGGAGTTACCAATGAGGCAGGAGAAAAGCTGGAAGAGTGTGGTGTCCTGAAAGCTAAGTCAAGAAAATTTGTCAAAGAGGAAATGATCAATTGTCAAATGCTGATAGGCCAAATAAAATGAAGACACAACATCAACTACAAGCTTTCTAATGGAATTTATTAGTGACCAAGACATAAGCATTTTAGACACAGGAAAAGAAGTGGATTAAAGTAGGTGTAATAGAGAATGGAGGACATTAATTGGAGACAGCAAATATACACAATTCATTTCAAGAGTTTCGCTGCAAAGTAATAGTTCAGTAGCTGGTGGAGAAAATGGAATGGAGAGATTTATAAATGCAAGTTACCTTGAAAAACTCTTTTAGTAGTTGTAAACATTGATCAAAATGAATGTACATTAGATCTAAGTTGTGTAGATTACAGTACTTACTATACAGACAGAGAATTAAATACATTTGACTGGTTGGGAGTAAATATGGCTGGCTGGAGGTCACATTGGTTAGGACTGCTTTGATTGCAAATAACAGAACCTTTCTGAAACCACCTTAAGCAAAAATGGAATTGATTATAAGAATATGAGTGTTTTGCAGAATCTGAGGGCACAGATGTAGCTGGCCTTCGGAACAGGTGGAACCTAGGTACTGGACACCTTTAGTACTCATTCTTCATCTGTATCACTTCTCATCTCTGTGAATCTGCTTTATCCATTTTATTTTGTTTCACAGGCCAGTTTCCTCTACATCTCCTGGTGAAGTCCTGAAGCACATCTCCCTCAGAAACCTCCCCAGTTTACCTATCCTTTGCCCACTCCCAAAACCAGTTTTCCTCATTGACCAAACCTATGTCAAGTGACCGTCTCTGACCCAAGCAATTGAAGTAATGGGGGTTGTCTTACATTGTAAAACCATGGTTGAAAGAAACAACTCCTGTGGGAAGAATGAGCAAATTCCAGACTATGTGGGAGCTAAGCCAGGGGTAGACAACATAAACTGTAAACACTACACAGGTGAGAAATCTTCTGAATACAATGAAAGTGGGGGAACAATGATGAATGTCAGCCAAAACAAATAATCTATACGTGTATACATAATTATCAAAATATGCACGTATATATGTGCATATGTATACACATGTACATAAACATGCATATATATTTGGCTTGAGATTGTATTATACAACTTTACTGGAATATTTATCTTCTTAATTGTAATTTACTAGGATTATAATAAAATATCTTTATATTCAATTAACAGTGAGTTTAGACAAGATAGAAATGGATGGATAAAGGAAATCCCAGTAGTTACCTACACATGCA
Source organism: Chlorocebus sabaeus (assembly GCF_047675955.1). NCBI lineage: Eukaryota > Metazoa > Chordata > Mammalia > Primates > Cercopithecidae > Chlorocebus > Chlorocebus sabaeus. Next base: position 11,486,700 of record NC_132928.1, on the reverse strand, counting down.
TCCAATCGCGTTTTCCTGATGAAGGTATTGAGCTACCAATGATAGTGACAGGAGACAGACAAGTTCCTAAGCAGACAAGGATGAGTTCCCAGTGAAACTCGACCTTAAGGTCAAGGACAATCGGAAGCCTGAAAACTGAGCTGCCAGTTCTGGATAGAGTCCAAGACGGGAGTGAGAAGTTCCATCCCCGTCTTACCCACTGTCTCTCAACTGGTTCCTTCTGAATGATCCCTTTTAACCAATCGAATGTTGCCTTTTCCAAGAGCATCCATGGACCAATCAGCACACATTTCCCCCATTTCTAAGCTCATCAAAACCCTAGATTCAACCTCACAGACGGAAACCCGCTTTCGGGTCCCCTCTCACTGCTGAAAGCTTTCCTTCTGTGGCTCAATAAAATTCTACTCTGCCTTACTCACTCTACAGTTTCCACGTATCTTATTCCTGTTGATTGTAGGACAAGAACAAGGAACTTGTCAATCTGCAGGAGTGAAAGAGCTGTAATGCTCCCATTCTCCAAGCTGCGGGAGGCAGAAGGGAGGAAGCTGCTGGGCACCACTTCCTTCCATTCACTGAACTGTGGGAGAGAAAAAGCTGTAACACTGAGAACTAAAGTGACATGCTTAAGACCTTTCAGCTGGCTCACAGAAAAGCAGAACTTTTTTCACCTACTTTAATCCTACCAATTGAGTAAATACTGCCTGAATCTAAACTTGGAGAGAAAACACGTAAGATTACACAGGTAACTAAGGTATGTTTATAAGAAACTATCTTCATTTTTCAAGATGAACTGATAAAGATCATAATTGTTGTAAAGATTGAAGTTAAAAGTATATATGTATAATTTATATGTATATATATGCACCTTATATATATGCACAGATCCATATGTATATATGCACCTTACAGTTTACTATGCTTAGAAAACAACTGTCTGCCTGATTTGTAGCTGTAGCAGCATTTTATAAATGTGAGAAAACCAACCTTGAATTAAATGCATATTATAAGAGGGGACAGCTGGGACTGCCCCTGAGGCAGCCTGGAGCCCTCTGGGAGCTGGGAGATGGCCAGTCCACAAGAGCAGAGGAGGCAGCACATCACTTGCACCAAGTTCCCTTCAGCTCCAGCATGTCCTCCAAGTGGCAGCTGACCCCCTTCAGACACTGTTAAGAGAAAGAGCAAGAATGTCCTCTTGTTGAGCCTGTCACAGAAAACATCTTACCAGCCTAGTTAGCAGAGTCATCTTTTCCTAGATCTTGTGTCACATCTTATTAGATTTAGGATACTATTATCCTACTTAGGAAATTTGAAGTGTCCTTTTGATGGCTAATGCCATGGGTAAAATGTTAAACTATAGACATGTTAGAATAAAGAATCAGACTTGTCTCCCTAAAATTATACTGGAAAGCTCTCAGGATTTCTTTCAAGTTTGTCGTGGGTTCCAAGTTGGTCTTACCAGCTCTTCATAATTGACACAATACTTACTCTTTCTGAACCTCTCTTCAAAACGAAGGTAACAATAGCTACTTGATTGAGTTGACTTCAAAATTAAGGTAGGTAATTTATCTAATGTGCCTAGCTTCTAACTTCTGCTAAAACAGAACACAACAACAAAAATACTTTTTCCCTTGTTTCCACGCTGCTATGGTCTGAAAGTTTGTTTTCCTCCAAAACTCATATGTAGAAACCTAATCACCAATGTGATGGTATTAGAAGGAGTGGCCTTTGGGAAGTGATTTGGTCATAAGAGTTGAGCCTTCATGAATGGATCAGTGGGCTTATGAAAGAGACCCTAGAGAGCTGCCTTGCCCCTTCTACCATGTGAGGACACAGCAAGAAGGTGGCATCAATGAACCAGAAAACTGCTCCTCACCAGATATGGAATCTGCTGGCACCTTGATCTTGGACTTTCCAAGCTTCAGAATTGTTTATAAGCCACTCAGTCTATGGTATTTTGTTATAGCAGCAATAATGGACAAAGATACCACCCTTCATCCTTACCATATCATTTCCGCCCCTACTCCTGCCCCAATCTCTTCTAGTTTATGGTAGAAAGAGTGAGCATTACACAGGTTTCTCAGAATCTCACTTACACCTAAATATGTTATTTAATGCACAATTCCTGTCACATTTTACTTCCTATTTAACAGAGAACTTTCATTACAAATGTATGATTCTAAAAAAAAGGTAAAGAATCTATATTAAATTAGCCCGATGATGACCAATTTAGTCATTGCTTTTTTGACTATCAAAAACCAGTCATTTGTCTTTTAAGTCGTTCAGCTAAGAAGAAATTTGAATGGGACCGTAATACTGTGAAATATATACTTGGTCTTTGTCCCTGTTTCCCTGATGAATAACTCCTACAATCCTTGGAATCTCCAGAGTGATAAATGTCTTTTGTATGCTAATGAGATGATTAGTGTCTGGGAACCCCTAAAGAGCTTCAGGATGGGGGCTGGTTGCCAAGGGAACCAACCAAGTGATTTAGTCCCGCCCACCAACCTCTTAGGAAGGAAGAGGGACTGAAGGTTGGGCTAACAAACCAATGGCCAGTGACTTAATCAATCACGCCCAGGTGATGAAGCTTCCCTAAAAACCCAAAAGGATGGAGTTCTGCGGTCTTCCAGATAGCTGGGTCCAGTGAAGTTCCTGGAGGGTGGAGTACCTGGGACAGGACATGGAAGCTCCGTGCCTTTTCCCATACCTGGCTCTCTGCCTCTCTTTCATCTAGTTGTTCATCTGTATCCTTTGTCATATCCTTTCTAATAAATGAGTAACTCAGTGTTACCCTGAGTTCTGTAAGCCGCTTTAGCAAATTAATCGAAACCAAAGAGGGGGTCGTGGGAACGATTTACAGGCAGTGAGTCAGAAGCATGGGCCACACCCTGAAATTTACAACCGGTATCTGAAGTGGAGAACAGTTTTGTGGGTTTGAGCCTTCTACCTGTGAGGTCCAGTGCTATTTCCGGGTAGACAGCATCAGCACTGAACTAAATTAGAGGACACTTATCTGGTGTCTACTGAAAAATCAGCTGCAGAATTGCTTGGTGTGTGGAGGGAAAAAAACCCCACACATCTGAGTCAAAGAAGTGTTCTGTATTGTGAGAGTTCAATAGGAAAAACTGACTTTGTTTATTCTTATATCCTTACAGGGGCAATCATATCAAAAACCACAGCAGAGGTCCTCACATAACTGCCAATCTGATTTTAGTTATAAGAGAGTCTTGGTTGCTTTATGGGCAGTTCACACTTAAAATATTGAGTCTGTGCTTTTCCTCAACATTCAATCGGCAAATTTTACTTGATACTCTACTACATGCTCATCCTAGTTAATAAAGGATACATCACACATACACACATGCATGTAAGTATATACATATGCCTATACTTACGTATGTGAATATATGCATAATGTTTTGTTTTTATTCAAGTGACTTACAATGTAGCTAGGATATTCTTTATTTTTTAATCTAAAAACCTAAGATTCTCCATAGCTGGGATATTCCAACAGTAAAGACTAATAGGCAAGTCTTGTGATATAAATTATACTACAATTATAATATCAGTAACAAATTTTTATGCTATGGTTTAAAATTTTTAGCAATATTTGAAGCAAAATAAAGGTAAGAATCGAAAGAAGATGATCTGCTTGATCTCATGAAGCGTATACTTTCTTGTAATGCAATATAATTTGTCATACATTGTCAATGTGGTAAATATGGTATTTTAGTCAGTTTCATATATATATGAGTATATAAGTATATATATATGAATACATATATATACATATATATGTATATATGAAGAGAGGGAGAGGCAGAGTCTCACTCTGTTGCTCAGGCTGGAGTGCAGTGGCATGATCATAGCTCACTATGGCCTCAAACTCCTGGTCTCAAGCAATCTTCTCGCCACAGCCTCCTGAGCAGTTAGAACTACAAGAACATGCCACCACTTCTTAAAAATGTTTTTATATGAAATCTAGTTTAAATTCTTATAGGATACTAAATAACGGCTGCTTATTTATACCAAGAAAATAAAATGTATGTGTTACAACTAGGCCAGATGTATTCTTCAGGAGTTGGAGCCTTTGAAAATGGGCCATTCCTATTTTCTGAGGAAAGCATAAAAATATTTCATCAAATAAAAGTATTCCAATGAGCTTTGGCTGTTTTGATTTCTGGATTCAGAAATTATATTGCATATTTTCTGACTTAAATCCATAGATATTCAGGGAATGAAAAATAAAACAGGATACCATGTGGCTGTTTCCAATATATAAATAGTTAATTGATGTTTTGTATTTTCATTGTATAGTGTAACTGCATAGACATAGCCAAGGAGTTTTATCATCACACATAAGCTGTTTATGTAGCATTTACTAAATTCTCTCAATTGAATCCAATTTTTGTTTGTTTTATCCTTATAGTGCAGAAATTATATTAATTACATGTAAATATCTTTCCAAAGAATCCAGGGACCCATTGCAGAAATTCTCTCATTCAGCAAGTATTTATTCTGTGCCTGCATTCACCAAGCACTGGGATATGATAGTGAACAATAACAAGTAAGATCCCTTCCCTAATAGAGCTTACATCCTAGTGGTTAAGAGAGCCATCACTCAAATAATTATAGAAATCCATGTAAAATTGCAGCAATGACAAGTACTATGAAAGTTTGTGGTGCTATAGAAGTTTATCTTAGTAAAATCTGACTTTGTCAAGGACACCAGGGAAGAGTTTTCTAGAAAGTGATCCTTGAATTAAGCTCTGAAGGAATCCATTAAGAAAATAAAGTTCCAGGGAGAAGCACTAGAATGTGCAAAACCCCTGGATATACAAATCTGATAAGGCTGGGGCAGAAAGAGATCAACGGTGATCTTCATTTAAGAGCATGCAGAAGAGGTGCATTCAAACACGACCATGCAGATCATTTGATAAATTTTACTTTTAGCCTAAAAGAACTGTGAAGCATCTAAGAGTTTTAAGCAATGGGGTGGCATAATCAGACTCATGTATGATAAATAACCCTCTGACTTCTGCTTAGAATGAGAGATATAGTGTATAGGAAACAGAGTAAATACTGGTAGACCAATTACTAGGATATACAATCAAAATGAAAAATAATGGCAGCTTGGAGATACAGGAAAGTGGTTATATTTTAAAAAATAATTAAGAGATTCTATTTTCAGCCATGGTAGTATAACTGTTATCAGACTTGTCTTTCTGCAGTAGGTAAGTATAAAACTGGGCAAAATGTTCAATGCATTGTTTGCAGGTATTAAATAACAGAGAGAACTTGAGAGAAGAAAAACTCATGAAGTGAGCTTCATAAATGACAGTCCTCTGAATGGGGGCACTTTTTCTACTGCTAGCACAGGAGGAAGAGCTCAAACTGCAGCAGGCACACTGAGCTGAAGGAGAGAGATGCGTATTAAGGCAGCTGAAGTGGCTGGGATTTGCAGGACAAGGTACCTGAGAAAAGGGAGTTGTGCAAGGGTTGGGGGAAGTTCACCATGAGTCTTCATTAGTAGTTCACCATGAGCCCTTACTTCAAGGTTAAGCTGTAGATGAACAGGGAAAACTATGCAAGACCTAGCAGAGAGTGACAGCTATGGGATGGAATGTCAAATGATGGTATCGAGTCATACAGTATTGGGAGACATTTGAGGCCCAGCTCAGCCAGAGAAGAAATAATTCAAAAGCCCTTTGTGCATTTAGCTGAAACTCCCAAAAAGACACAATTTTGGAGTAAGGATAATGCCACACTCAATAACTAAAGTAAAAATTCAAAGAGATTCACCCTCATAAAAAATACAACCATGCTTGACATGTTCAAAAGCAACTGCCAGAAATTTAATTGTCTTCCAGAACAAAACTAATTAACCAATTAACAGACGCTAACATAACCCAGTTAACAGACGCTAACATAACCCAGAACCTCTACAACATACCACTCCAAATGTTTAACACAGAATTTTGACAAATCCAGACTTGTAGGAAAATATGATCCACAATCAAGAATAAAAGCAATCCACAGAAACAGAACAGGAAATGTTTCAAGTCTTGGAAATGGCAGAGAAAGACTTTAAAGGAGTTATTGTAAATACGTTTCAAGGCTTAAAAGAAAAGATGGCTGAAGTGAGTGAAGAGATAGAGTTTCTCAATACAAACATGAAAATGATAAGAGAATCATTTGAAAAATCTTGATCTGAAAGTATAACATCTGAAATTTAAAATCAAAACAAAACATCAAAAGGGCCCAATGGTAATATGAACACAACAAAAGATCCAGTGTATATGAGAAGAGATCAGTAGATAGTATTAGATCTAAAGGGAAGAAAGAAGACTAAAACAATCCTCAACAAAACAAAGCACAGAAAAACAAAGCCTCAGTTACATGTGGGATAATATATTGACATCAAATGTTCATGCATTGAAATGTTCCAGAGGGAGAAGGGAGATGGAACCAAAAAATAAAAAAAGCCTAAATAAAAATAGCTAAAAATTTTCAAATTTTGTAGAATTATAGTACAAAAAGAACCAGTTAGGTACATCATACTCCAATTGCTGAAAACCACAGATACAAAGAAAATTGTATAAGCTTACACCTCAAGAAGCTAAAAAAAAGAAGAGTAGTGAACTCAAAGTATATAGACACAAAAAATAAAGATAATAGCAGATGTCAATGAAATCAGAAAAAAGAGAAAATTAACCAAGAAGTTGATTGTTTATAAAGTGTAATAAATTGGCAAGTGTTAATATTACCAATATCAGGAATGAAGAATATATACACTGAAGACATTTGAAAACTAAAAAACAAAGAAACAAACAAAAACTGTGAATAACCAATAATTAACAAAAGTAGACATCGTGGACAAATTGTCTAAGGAACACAATTAACTGAAATTGACACAGGAAGAAATAGAAAACTTAAATTACCCTATATCTGTTAAAGCATTGAATTCATCCTCTAAACTTTCCCACCAAAACACCCTCAAAATCCAGATGGCTTTGTTAGTAAATTCCATCCAATATTTTAGAAGAAGTTAATGCCAATTCTACAGAAATTATTTTTTAAGACAAAAAAAAGAGTGAATTCATTGTATGAGGCCAGCATAACCCTAATAACAAAAACTTTACAGTAAAGACGTTACAATAAAGTAAAATTACAGACCGATATCCTTCATGAACATAAATGTAAAAAAGAATTAAAAAAGAATAAACTGCTGACATTAAAAACCATGAGGCTCAAAAACATGTCGAATGAAAGAGGCCAGATCAAAAAATATATATTTTATAATTCCTTTTGAAAAATGTTTAAGAAAAGGAAAACAAAATCTGAAGTCAAAAAAAGAGATGTGTACCTTCTTGAGGTGTGGGAAAGAGGTGGAAATTGGCCAGCAGGGAACATGAAAGAACAATCTGGGATGCTGGGTATGTTCTATATCTTGATTGAGGTGATGATTAAACAGTTATATAGGTATAGGTATAGATGGACATAAGATAGCTAGCTAGATGTTAATAAATAGAATAAAAACTCATCAATATAATATACTTAAGATCTGTGCATGCCCCTTTACATATATTTGACTTCAATTTTTAAAAAAGACTAGAAGGCAAAATAATTGTAATTTGGTGGCCAATTACAAATAGTGTGTGTAGAGATAAATGCAGTTATCGAGTAGAGATACTCAGGAAGCAAAGTGAAGTTTGAGAAAACGTTTTTCCTGCCTTAAAACTGCGGAAATTTCTCTACCTGGTGTATGCAGATGATGATGAATGCAGAACCAAATAAGAAATATCTTAAAGGAGTTCAAAACCAGCAAAGGAGTGAGAAATATATGTAGTTCTGATGTAGTCAACTGTAACTCATTCATTCTATAATTGCAATATAACAACATCCAACAGGAAATGGAATAGGTTGTTGATAGTCTGTGTAGCCAAGAAGTTTGCTGAAGTTCATCTACAAAAGATTATCCTGGCTTTTAAACTGCAAATCCTAGAAGTTGTGTGGGGTTTTTTTTGTTTGTTTGTTTGTTTGTTTTGGCGGATAGAATGTGCTGCACATAGAAAAATGATTACTGCCAAAGAAGGGGACAGTAGAAGAACAAAGGGAAGAAAATAGCACGGGAAAGCATTGCTTTGTAATTCTACTACATGTTGATTGATAGAACTGGCATCTTTCAAGCTCTGTCACAACTGCATTATAAAGCCATCACTGCACAGGATATTGATGAATACTTAAAACATGCAAATAGCAGGAGAGATCATTTTTCACAAAGTTTTGGTTGATTGGGATGGCTTGAGTCCCCAGGGGAAGGGAAGGGAGGAAGGTCGGCCTTTGCATTCATTCAGAGCAAAGCCATGCCACCCCGCTGTGCTTTGGAAGTTATGATGAGTTACAGGAGCTCTCTGCCAGCATCCCCCTTAGAGTGGGATGGGAATCTGCAGCCTCACCTCCTGCTAATTGGAGAACACAGACTCTAGTTTAAAGAAAATTCTCTTTTCTCTTACACATAAATGTGTGAATTACACACAAATGTGTAAGAATTCTCTTACACACATTTGCAGGCATGATAGCTTGTAGTTTTTTCTAAGAAAAAAGCACAAAGCACATAGTTCAGGTATGTCATATCTAGCAACCTGTCAAAATCAACAGAGGTATGAAAGGATAATATCAATGATTAGCCATTGTTATGTATTTAAAAGTAAGGTCAAATCTAGTATTAATTTTTAAGAATGTAAATTAAGTCAAAAGACTTATCTTGATATTTCACCACCCCAATCTGTCTTGTAAGTTGAAATTGTTTTAGAATAATAAACCCAGAGATAGAAATTAAGATAAATATATGTGTATATATTTGTATACATGGATATATGTACATATAGAAATACATATATGTAATTCTCTATTATTACAAATAATGCTCGTTAAACATGCCTCTCTATCTCTCCAAATTTTCATTGAGTTTATGTAGAATTTTAGATGTGATTTTAAATAATTAATTTTATAGGCTACGTATCTTTCAGGAATTATTTTAACATTTACATTGTTTCATAACTGTGTTGAAACTAATGTGAGTGGAACCCCACGGAGATATGCACTAGGTTGATTAAGCATTTTATGGCCCTATTGCTCAGCACTTTCTTTTTTAAACTAAGTCTCTCTTTTTTTTTTTTCAAGATGGGGTCTCACTCTGTCACCTAGGCTGGAGTCAGTGGCATAATCATGGCTTATTGCCACCTTGACCTCCCAGGCTCAAGCAAACCTCGCACTTCAGCCTCCAGATAACTGGGACTACAGGCACATGCCACCATGCCTGGCTAACTGTTTTTATTTTTTTGTAGGAACAGGGTCTCACTATGTTGCCCAGGCTTCTCTCCCTTTCTTAAATTCTTTATTGTGACTCATTTCTCAATCTTCTGCAGATTTCTTTTCAAAGATCATCTTTTCCAAAAAAGTTTGAGAATGATATATTTTTATTTAGTCCTTTCATGTCAGAGAAACTTTATGTACTTGTTTTTGTTTTTTTGTTTGTTTATTTGTTTGAGTCACGGTCTCACTCTTTTGCCCTGGCTGTAATGCACTGGCATGATCTCAACTCCCTGCAACCTCTCCCTCCCAGGTTCAAGCAATTCTCTTGCCTCAGCCTTCCAAGTAGCTGGGATTACAGGCATGTGCCACCACGCCCAGCTAATTTTTTGTACTTTTAGTAGAGACGGGGTTTCACCATGTTGGCCAGGTTGGTCTCAAACTCCTGACCTCAAATGATCCACCCGCCTCGGCCTCCCAAAGTGCTAGGATTACAGGCATGAGCCACCGTGCCCAGCCTTACATGCTTTTACATATAAAGAAAAAATGGGCAATAGAATTTCTGGGTGATAGGTCTTCCCATCAAAATGTTGGGAAATGTATTTCAAAGGTTTCTGTTCATTAAGTGCAAGGAGAAATCTGATACTAAAAGGAAGTACTTTTGTTTTACAGAGAATATGTTTTAATTATTTTTCTTTTCTGTATACATATAAATGTGTTTTTCTTATATTTTCAATTCAAACATCTCACCAGCAAACATAAATATAGACCTTATTCACTGATTTTTCTCTAATCCTGAGTGGGCCCTTGCTATAGAATTTATTTACAAATACTTATTAACTACCTTTTTTGTGCTAGTCACTGTACTAAACTCTAAGAACACAAATATGAACAGAAAAGACAAAAATCTTTGCCTTCATGAAACTTAGACTCTAGTTGGAAAGAAATAAAACTAAATAAGCAATAGATTATGCTAAATGAAACTGCTGTTTTTGTAGGTCGAAATGGTTTACTGTCAGCTATTTCATATGGCTCAACATATTAAATTTATAGTGGGTTAAATGGTGGTAAGTGGTAGGGAGAAAAACTATAGCCTGATTAGGGGAAAAGAGAGTACCTGGGAGAAAAAGTGTTCAAAATTGTTAGCGGTGGTCTGTACTCTTATGATGCATATCGCACCCATAACATGCCCTATAAGGCTTTACCCGCCCTAACCCTACATACATTTTCAGCCTCGTCTCAAATCATTCTCCACTTCTGCTCCTATCGCATCATCTGTCATACCCGCTATTGAACATACCCATTCTTCCTCTTCTAGTCAGATGTCTCTTTTACTAAGTTTAGTCTTTCACTTGCATTTCAAACCCTGCTCTGATCATATGACTGAGTTCTACCTGCTCATCTCATACCCTTCCCTTCAGCTTGAGCTGGACTCAAAATCAGCTGGGAATCTCAGCTCCTCCAGTTCTGAGAACTGTTCTTGCTGGGTTTTGTCCCTCCAGTAGTGAACATTACACCCTAATTGTTTTCAGTCTTGATGGCAGATTTTATTCATTTGGAAGCTTTTTAATATTTATTAATTTCAGGTCCATCCTAGATTTACTAAATCAGAAAATCTAGAAGTAAATCCCAGTATAGATGTATTAGTTTGTTCTCATGCTGCTAATGAAAACATGCAAGACCGGGTGATTTATAAAGAAAAGAGATTTAATTGACTCACAGTTCCACATGGCTGAGTAGAAGGCAAATTACGAGCAAAGTCACATTTTACGTGGCGGCAGGTAAGAGAGCTTGTGCAGGGGGGCTCCCCTTTATACTAATCGATCTTGTGACAATTTTTCACTATTATGAGAAGAGCATGGGAAAAGACTCACCCCCATGATTTAATTACCGCCCCTCCCCTTCGCCTCTGGGTCCCTCCTAATACATGTGGGAATTATCGGAGCTACAATTCAAGATGAGATTTGGGTGGGGACACAGACAAACCATATCAATAGATATTGCTTAAAAATTACCCCAGGTGATGCTAGTTTGCTTATAATTTTAAAGAGCTTTATAAAATCCTGACACCTGAATTCTACACCCCTCCTCCTCCACGAGACTCTGATTTTATTGCTTTTGGGCTGCAGACTGGGCATTGAGATGTTTTAAAGTTCCTTAGGTGATTCTACTGTGTAGCTCAGGTAAGAACAACTGGTTTGGGTGGTGGATGGTTGTAACCTATAACAGGACCAGGAAGAACCTACAGAGGAAGAAGTTACTGATTTTGCAGGAGGTAGGTGGGGAGTATAGGAGAGAAAACAAATATTTTCCTCTACTTTCTTAAATCTGCAGCTACGCCTGTAAATTAAACTGACAAAAGGCAGGTTAATAGGAGAAAAGACTTAAAATTTTTTATATGGTGTTAACATTTTAATTTCTATGTTCATGGAGGCCTATGTCGGAAAGAAGTAGAGACTCAAAGAAATGGTTAAACGGCAGACAGCTTTTTCTGTGCTTGCTTTTATTCGGTTGCCTTCAGCTCAAAATAATTTTTATTCCAAAATCAGGTATTCTGGGGATTGCATATTCTAATTCCTTTCAGGGGAAGAATGTTAAATACACATGTGGGAAGTAATTATAATGTCAGCAACTAAGTATGTGGCACATAGTAGGTATCAGACAGTTTTCTAAATACCTTGTATATATTTACTCATTTATTCGCCACAAAAAAATGTGATTCTGTTCCGCAATTTACAGACAAGAAGACTAAGAAAAAATACATGTAGTTTCTTGTCCAAGATCTACGTCTAGTAAGGAGTCAAGATTCAAACCAACTCATGCCAGAATCTACTTTCTCAATCACTGGGCTAGACTATCTTGCCTCTAAGCGGCCTAGAATAGCTCCAAGACTTATTTATTTCTGTATTTACTTTTGAGACAGGATCTCACTCTATCACCTAGGCTGGGAAACAGTGGAGTGATCTCAGCTTACTGCAGCCTCAGCTTCCTAGGCTCAGGCAATCCGCCAACCTCAGCCTCCCAAGTAGCTGAGACTTCCAGGATCCTGCCACCATGCCTGGCTAACTTTTATATTTTTTGTAGAGACAGGGTCTCACTATATTACCCAGGCTGGTCTCAAGCTCCTGGGCCCAAGTGATCCTCATGCCTTGGCCTCCGAAAGTGTTGATATTACAGGCCTGAGCCACTGCCCCTGGCTTCAGAGACTATTTTTATGTAACACTAAAACAGTTTTTATTGAAATTAACTCATGTTACATTAAAATGGGAACAAAAATGCATTTATAATTACCATTCTGCACATGCTTTGTACCCCAGACAATCCAAAAACACACCTGAACTCCATATTCTAACTTGAAGAGGGTTCCAAGCATGTAGTAAAATCCAGAAGTGACCTTTATGACAATCTAAGACTATATTTTCCAGTTTCCCTTCAAGATAGTAAGAAGAGTAGTCCATGAGATATTTTCAGTATTTTGAAAGCACCAGTGGAAATCGTATATGTACCTAGCCCAATGTGGGCCAGCACAGGCCAGCTGAGACATCGAAGTTGTCTCTGGCTGAAATTAAATCAGAAGAGAAAAACTGGTATCCCAGCTAATCTAAAGTGCTAGTGGTGGCAAAAAGCTCCAAGACTGCATTTGGTGTGTGTTTAGTACATACATGCTGCTAACGAAGAAAAGAGTACCTTTTTCTTGCATACTCTAGCAAATGATTTAGGAGAGCTTGCACAGGACAGGCCTGTGTAATAAACCCCCTCTGAGAGCCTGGGAGCAGAGTCAGCCCCACCTAATTCCAGGACAGGCTTTTTCCCAAGAAGGTCCTGCACTGACCAAAAGGGATACATCTACCAGAGAAAGAAACTATAGCTTAACCAGATGATCTTAAACAGCTGTAAATATTGAAGTTATTCTAACTCTATTTGACTTTACATTCTGTGAAAGTTTTTCTGTTGACCAGAATCATATGGAAACGCAAGTGAAAGGAAATTACATAGTTAAACCATAAAGTTTTATAATTTCTTAAGACATATTAACTCAGTTAATTCCAACAATATTTTTTCAGGACTTTAATTATATGAGATATATTACATTAAAAAAAAAAACTTTAACATACTGCTTTCACATTTCATATGATGATCTTGGCCTCTATTCTTCTTTGCAAAACAAAGAATAAACTTTGAGATTCAAATTGGACCTGGATTGAATTGCTCTAAACACATTATCATAGGGAGATCCAAACTCTCCTGCTTAACACCCAGGATATTCAGACACCATTTTCATCCCTTTCAGACATTCAAAGTGAGTTGAATCTCACTTAATGTCAGAGTAAGCCTTTAAAAGCAAAGAGCAGGAACTGTGCTGGATTTTGCATTTCGGTAAGCCAATTGGAAAAATAGAGACTGAAACCCAACAATGAGAATTTCTCATGCTTCTGCTTTTCTTGAAAATGAGCCTCCCCTGTTTGCTGGATGTCTTTAACCTTCAAACTGTCCTTTCCCCAACAGCCCCACTCCTTTAGAAGATACATGTTTACTTAGAGAAATCTAATTTGTGTTTTGTTAATGTGTGCTGTCTTTACTTGCTATATTACATTAAACGAGAAATAGAGTTACCAAAAAATCATCTTACTTGAAATCATTCATAAGCTATCAACTGGGGAATCCATATACCAATTTCCTCTTTGCTTTATAACTATCCACAGTACTAACTTGACCTTTACCTAAACAGGACTATAATTGCAGTTAAGATTATATAATTTACAATAACAACAAAAAAATTACTTTGGAGGAACTGCTACTGGGCACAAATGTCTCACAACCATTAAGTGTATCATTCATCTTGAGAAGAAAATTATTCTTATCCACATCGACATTTTTAACATAAACTGTAGTACTCTCTGTTGGCACCATTTTACGTACCCATTAATCTCAATAGTAAAGTCTCAGTCTCAACCACCTAGTCTCCGAAGTTTGGATGTCACTACTGTGTACAATAAAAATTGTATATTCATGAACTCCATTTGTTTTATGTCCTTCTCTCTGTCAAAGCCTCCCAAGCAGCATATGCTTTGCTCTGTGGAGAATAAAATCAAATTTGTCTGTCTTGTCATATTGTCATCAAAGTGATAGTATCACAATTAGATTAACATTTTGTGAAGGAGCTGAAGGGAGGGAAATGAAATAGGAGCACATTATAATAAAATCCACTTAACCCTTTCAGTCACAAATCCCTTTTTCTCTTGCACCCGGAGGCAAAGAAGGCAATCAGACTCTAAAATAAGTGACACTGTCAAATTATTATGATCTATGTTGGAATCAAATAGGTCAGTTACTAGGCCTGCGAGGTACATTTTCATTTGAAGGGACCATTAAGATTTTGTGACAACAACAATCATAAGAAATAAGATGCTTTCTGGGGTTCTTTAAACTAATCAGTTTGGGATTAAGTCAGCAAGAATTGGTCAGAGTGTTTGGTGGTACCATTTGACCCTTAATATATTACCACTCATTGAAGTCTTAGGCTCCAAACTCAAGGAAAATTCCATGTTCTCAAATGGCTAGGTTGTTGGAAATTTATTATATTAAACTTTCTGTGTACACTGTAGAAATTTTATTTTCATTTTTGAAAAGTACTATGAGGCTCAAACAGAAAATTTTGTGAGACAGAAGTGAGCCCTGAACTAAGAATGGACTACAACTGAATAGCAATTCTAGCATCAGTTATTCTGACAAGTTTTTCCTTTTTCCCATTGTGTGGAGAACAAAAGAACTCACACATGCAAAGAAAGGCACCAGTTAAAATGGAACTTATATCCACTGTCTGCTCTTACACAGAAAGGAGAGAACTATTTTCCTGCACGCTGCCTCCACTAAGGCACCTCAGGAAGGACAGGAGGAGTCACCGCCCCACTCACTGCCCACGAGGGTGTTGGATGAGAGGCACCCCAGTGCCTGAGGCTGCCTTGGGCCTCATGGTCTGCACTGACATTGGGAGCAAGGTGATCTCCTCATTACCCTTTTCTCAGAAAGGATGCAACATTTAGAGGATTAAGACTCACAGGACTTGAAGTATGTCATATCTCAGTCAGCCTCTGTTGTCCGTAGAATTACGTAACCTTTCCCCATCCCAGAGCCATCCCCTGCCTTAAACTCTTTTAACATCACAGTACTGAACAAGCAATTTAGCACTAAGTCATGTACCACACAGTATTGTTTTCTAATTAATTTATACTAATCAGTCTTACCCACATCTCCAGCATCGTTGCCTATCAACTTTACAGGTCACATTATTTTCTTTGTCTCAACAGTTGCCTCTCACATACATGTCCATCCCTTCACACATGCTCTTACTTCTTAGAATGCTCTACCTGTTCCCTTCACCAGGGTTCACTTGGCTTCAGACTTGGCTCAAGTGTCATGTCTTTAAATAAACCCCTCCTTTGGACATTCATGGCACCCTGCCATAATTTCCCCATAAAATTATAATGACTACCTGTATTTCCTTAGGCTATCAGACATCCAAACAGTAACTATTCTTTATCTCTAATGTAGAGACTGTTACCTAGAACATAGAAAGTACTTATCAACTCAAAATAAAGAATAAATGAAAGAAGAGGCTCTAAACATTTATGAAAGACAATGATGGTCTCTAGAATACCAGAGATTTACAGAGGAAATATCTGTAAATATAATACAGATAATTGGTATTGTCTGTTACATAACAACAATTTGTTTCATGTTTGGATTGGGTTATTTACCTGTATCAGAAAAATACATGATACTTCTTGATTGGAGCAACCCATGTGACAAAATCTCTCATTTTATTTTTGTGAGAAGGAGAAGCATGAACTGAGTGCTGGTCCAACTAATAGGATATATCACTCGATAAACAAACCAACAAAAACCCTCAAATCATTTTGGTTATTTGACCACCATTTCCTGGAAGAGATTTGGAGTAGCAGGAGTAGTGACATATGGGATTTGGTCTTGCCTTTGAATTATTTATTACTTTAAATCAATTTATTAAATAGTAATAACAGTAATAATGTTTAAAATACTGAATTTACTATAAACTTAGTATACATTAACTCATTTAATACTTTCTAGAACCCTTTGGGTTAGGTATTACTATTACCGTCACTTTATAGATGAGGAAACTAGGGCGCAGTGTATCTGATGACATGTTGATCATATCTGGAGATAACATAAAGCTGAAATAAGGAGTTATCTATTGGATCATAAAAGCAGGTTTCAACAGAGCTCAGCAGACTGGAATAATGGTTGAAAAATTTAATTACTATAGTATGGAGTCTGGAAGAAGTTTGTAAGAAAATGAAATTGTATTAAAGGCTGGCAAAAGATCTGAAATAATAGCGCTTTTCAACTATATGAAAAATTTGGTTAATTTATTTACTGACTCTTATTAAATCCCCATTACTGCCAATACAAGCCAGGTATATTTTTAATAGCATGCCTTCTTGGAGATGAAACTCAATAATTTGACACCAGATGCATCAGAAATTTCTGCACATGGAATTACTGAAGCCAATCCAAGTGCTATTACAACATTCCATTACCACATTCCAGGATAACCTGCCAAATTCACCTCTTGTCCTTCAACTTTATCATTCATCATCCTTAATGATGGTTTCCTAGCCTCAGAACGAGCAGCTGTTAGGTGCCTATAGGATACCCTCCTCGGTTATTTCCTCTCAGGTGATGTCTTCTCACCCAAAGTATAGGAGGGAATTGAGGCAATTTATCCACATTCAATACTACTTTAACTATCAACATTTAGATCATTTAGACAGGAGTATTTGGAACTTTTAGGGCACACTTTACATGGAAATTTGTAGCAACTCTCTACTTGATTTTTTATGAATGATCTACAAAACAAGCAATTTAGAATAAACTGTATATGTTATCAGACTTTTTTTTAAAGAATATGATCCTTTTCACGTTATACTCTTCACTCCATCATTTCTAGTGAGGCTTCCAGAAACTTTATAATAACAAAGGAAGAAAACTTATATCCCACAACTAATTGTATAGATTAGACAGGTCAGAAAGTGGTGGTTACAAAGAACTCTCAAGAGTAGCGGTGAAACGGCAACAACATGAAGCAGCTCTCTTAGAACTACTCTTCAAACTCATTTGAAGAAATAGATAAAATGACAAATTGTTTCTTTGATTTTCAAATGATTTCATATTTATGTCTATGATTTCTTTTTAATGCAATTTGTTGTTATATTTCTAAGCCAAAAGTGTAGCCAAGTCTTTAAATAATTTTAGAAATTATGCTCTTTATTTTTCAAATATTTCCAACTGGGTAGTGTATAGCAAAACTGTTCTACTAAGAACTAAATGAGCCATTAAACTAAATGAATGCTACCATTTCTTTCTACCCATCCTCCCCAGTAGGAATTCTAATATCTATTGTAGGTTGTAGCATCTTATATCCATTACGATATCAAAAGAAAATAGATACAGGTTTGTAAAAAACATTTCTTGTGATTGGTAAGTTGTAGTTTTCAAGAAATTTATTCATTTAATTCAAGTTGATTAATACATTGGCAGTTAGTTATTTTTATTATTCCAATACTGAATTTTCACATCTGTAGAGGCAGCACTTCTGTAATGATTTTTTAAGGAGCTTGGCCAACCCTTTTCCCACTTTAGCAACCATTTAACTGATAAAAATTATAAAAAGAAAAAAAAAAACAAAGTGTCTAGAAATTGACCATGAAAATACAGCAAATAGAGAAACACTGAAGAAAATCTGTTATCTCAGTAAGAATAACAATAGTTTAGTCCCCATCATCCTCCCTTCAGCCAGCAACATTTTATGGAAGCTCATCTCAGCTCTAAGGGACTGTGGTTTTAGCCTGAAAGGGGCAGGCCATCGTTATTTTTCACCCCAGCTCAGTGTTGTAGAAGTTCTGTTTTAAGTGATCATAACCCAAAACATTGGACTTCCTTTCCCCACTCAGCTCTTAGATTCAAATTTTTAAGTTAGTTTCAGTATGCAATCAGTTATTGGGGCTTAATGTCAACACTTCCCCCTCTGCCATATTCCATACGCCTGTCCTAGCTAACTTGTGGAGCAGAGGTTCAGTATCAGGAAGGGCAAATCTAGAAGACCAGGAGTTACCATTTCCTCTGTGTCTGCAGAGGTGTCATTCTGGAAAAAGTGGGCCACTGTCCATACCACAGCTAAAGTGCAATAACTCTGAGGTTACGCATAGGGGAGGAAAGGCAGACTGTGAAGAGCTCCAGAACTCAGCCTAAGGGGACTGATTTTATTTGGTACAGAATGTAGAGAACTCCATGCCTAACATCCTTGTCTAAAACAGTGAAAATCTTGGTGGACAGAAATTAAGAGGAGGCTACTAGCTGCATGAAACAAGCAATATCTCAGTGTAGTTAGACATTTAGAAGATAAATCCAGGGAAATGAATAGCTAAGAAGAGCTTTGTTGGTATCACAGTCAACTCTGCAATCTACAAGGCTGAATGCAAGCACTAGGATGCACCTACACCATTGGGCCAATCAGAGAAGGGCAAGGGGCAGATTTGAAAGTATTCCGCAAACCACCCACAGATTCATTAGCAAGTGACAGCAGACTTACTGGTTCAAAGGGCTTCAGTAAAACCTTTGACCAACCACTGACTAAACAACAAGCTACTCTGGCCCAGAGGTGGCTCCAGGAGATTTAGAATTAAAAATAACCCACACTCATTCCTGACAGTCTAGAAGACTATTGCATACCCAAGATTGCATTCTCTCAAGTGTAGCCAGTGATAGCACTTTTGGGCTACTAGTTCCTGGCTAAATGCATGGCCAGAAATGTAAAAGCAGTCTCCAAGATACAGCCACATCTGATAGCAAAGGGTGAAAATTGAACTGGCTAAGGGGGTTTACACACAAACTTTGACCAGTAAGTGACTTGTAATGACCTAAGGTGACTCATAGGAAGCTAAGAGATAAAACAAGAAGAAAAACCTGAGGAGGGATATCACAGACTGAAAAATGTAGGGAAAAAAACTTCACTGATTGGTTCAAACAAGGCAGCAAAAAAGTAAACGATCAGCTGAGCAAACAATAAAGAGCCCCACAGGTATGGAATCAGTATCCAGAGTTGCTTCAATAAATTATATATAATGTTCAAGTTTTAACAAAAGACATGCAAAGAAACAGGAAAGTGTGAACCATATCAACATTAGTTTCTTAACTGTAACAAATGTACCTTACTAATGTTAGATGTTAATTATAGGGGAAACAGCTTGGGAACTCACTGTGATATCTTTGCAATGTTTCTGTACATTTTAAACTGTTCTATAATGCAAAGTTTCCTAAGAAAAAATAGAACCAAATGGAATTATAGAATTGAAAATTACAATAACCTAAATGAGAAATTTATTAGAGAAGCACGATAGTAGAAAGATGAGAAGAAACATAAAATTATTTGAAAAAATAATGATTAAAAACTTCCCAAATTTGAGGGAAAATACTAATCCACACATTAAAGAGGGTCAACAAGCACATCCTCCAAGTAGAATCAACTCAAGGAAATTCATACCTAGACACTTTATGGTCAAATTGTCTAAAGACAGACACAAAGAAAAAAATCTCAAAAGTAGCCAGAGAAAAATGATTCACAATGTACAAGGAAATTGCTGACTTCTCATCAAAAATAATGGCAGCCAGATACCAGTGAGACAACATATTTAAAGGACTAAATGAAAACTCTGTCAGCCAAGTATTCAGCAAAACTATCTTCCTAAAGGTGAAATAAAGACATTCCCAGATAAGCAAAATCTGAGAGAATTTATTTCTAGCAGAACTGCCTTAAAAGGAATATTAAAGGAGTTCTTAAGGCTAAAAGTAGCACCAGAGAGTAATTTGAATTCACACACACACACACACACACACAAACCCTGCCCCCACCCACACACAAGCACTCTGATAAAGGTAATTATGTAGGTAATAAGGAAAGACAGCATAATTGCATATTTATTTCTCTTTCTTCACGTATGACACATGTATTTGTGATCTTCTGTCTTCTCCTAGCATATTTAGAAGATAGAAAATTATATAATGCAATAATTACAACAATATATTATTGGGTTTATAATATATATGCATACAGTAGGTGCAACAATAATATATCAAAAAAGGAGAAAAAATAGGGAGCCATATGAGGTAATTTTTCTATATCTTACTGAAATTAAGCTGATATAAATCTGAAATAGATTTTGATGCAATAAGATATGTACTGTAAGCCCTAGAGAAACCACTAAGAAAATAACAAGCAAACAAACAAAATGTAATGCCTGTAGGATCTGTAGTGATATCTCGTCTTTCATTCCCAATAGTGACAAAGGATGTTTTCTCTCTTTTCTTTTTCCTTGATCAGTCTGACTAGAGGTTTATTAATTGTATTAATCTTTTTAAAGAACAAATTTCTACTTTGTTGATTTTTTCTTTGACCTGTATTTCATTGTTTTTCATTCTTATCTTCATTATTTCCTTTATTGTAGTTACTTTGGGCTTAATTAGCATTTCTTTTTCTAGCTTCTTTATGGTGGTAGCTTAGATAATTGATTTTAGAACTTTTATCTTATCCAATATAGTCATTTTAAAACAATGAATTTCCTCTAAGCACTTCTCAGTGTGTTCCCTCAAACTTTGATATGTTGTGTTTATATTATCATTCATACATTCATCAATATCATTCATACATTCATGTTCCTTTTTATTTCTCTTCACTTTCTGGTCATCTTATTATATGTATATGTGTGTACTTAATGGTGTCCCACAATTCTCTGGAGCTTGTTAATTTCTCTTTATTCTTTTTTCTGCTCTTCAGATTGCATAATCTCTATTTATCTACAAGCTCTTTGATTCTTCTGCCAATTCAAATCTGCTGTTGAGCTTCTTTAGTAAATTTTTAATTTAGGTTATTGTAATTTTCAACTCTATCATTCCATTTCCTTCTGCTTTTTTCTTAACGAACTTTTTTTTTTTTTTTTGATTGAGATGGAGTCTCGTGCTCTCACCCAGGCTGGAGTGCAGTGGTGTGATCTCGGCTCACTGCAAGCTCTGCCTCCCAGGTTCACGCCATTCTCCTGCCTCAGCCTCTCCAGTAGCTGGGACTGCAAGTGCCCGCCACCACGCCCAGCTAATTTTTTTGTATTTTTAGTAGAGTTGGGGTTTCACTATGTTAGCTAGAATGGTCTCAATCTCCTGACCTCGTGATCCACCCATCTCAGCTTCCCAAAGTGCTGGGATTACAGGTTTAGCAAACTTTTTATTGTAGAACAGTTTAAAACATACAGAAAAATTGTAAAGACAGTCCAGTGAGTTCCTATTCCCAGTTTTCCCTATTACTGCCTAGAAAGAGATGTTATAATCTTCAACTATGATTTAGTTTCCTCCTTTAGTTTTCTCAGTTTTGCTTGTCCGTAAGTCAAAAAAGTTATGTTATTAGATTCAAACACATTTAAGATTGTTATGCCTTGTTTGCAAATTGACCATTTTGTCATTATAAAAGACCCTTTTTCTCTGTCAATAGCCCTCTTGAAATATACTTTGATAATAATATGAGCTTGACAGTCTTGTGTTTAGTTTCGGTTGGTGTAGCTTTTTCTGTCCTTTTGCTTTCAATTTGTTTGTGTCTTCATATTTTAAGTACATATCTTGTAGGTAGTAAAAAGTTGTCTTATTTTTAATTATCTGATAATATTTGCCTTTGAACTGAAGTGCTTATCCATTCATATTTAATGGATTATTGATAAGATTTGGTTAAATTTACAGTCTTTCTATCTGCTTTATATTCATCCACTCTGTTCTTTCTTCTTTCATTACACCTTTTGGAAATATTTCAGATTAAACAAATATTTTAGTATCCCATTCTATCTACTCCATTGGCTTTTACTTGTATCTCTTTGTATTTTATAGTGGTTTCTCTAGAGATTCCAATTTGTGTTTTTAACTAATCATAGTCTACCTGGAATTAGTATTACCCACTTCACATATAGTGTAAGAATCTTGTAACACTATATTTTCATTCAGACTTCTTCCCATCCATTGAGCAATGTTATTATGTATTTCACCTCACATGACCTGGACCTTACACTAAAATTTTGTTATTTTGTTTTAACAAGTCTACTCAATTTTTTTAAAATTTGAGATAAGGAAGAAAATATTATTTTATAATTACCATTTTCAGTGCTCTTCTCTTCCCAGATCCAAATTTTTCCTTCAACTTCAAGAACTACTAGTAGTACAGTTCAGCCAATAACAATCTCTTAGCTCTGATACATGGAAATATCTGTAATTTACCTTCATGTATGAAATATATATTTATTCAAAATACAATTTTAGATTGGTAATTTCTGTAATATTTTAACAATGTACTTTATTTTCTTCTGACCTCCATTGTTTCTGATGAGAAATCATCTATCATTCTTATTGCTGTTCTCCCATATGTAATGTGCAGTGGTGAGCTGGTAGATGTTTAACAACTGGTTCTTTGTGGGGGAAACAGCCTGATTTGCAGTGTTTGCTGATTTCCACAGTGTAAATGCCCTGACTGTGGCCAATTTCAAGGTACCAACATCACATCATAGAGCGCAGAGTTGAGATTGTGAGCACAGATTGTGGCATACACAATCAGCTCTCATGAGTCAGTACAAACCAGCTCCAGCATACTACGGATAATGCATCTTTTTTTTTGCCAGGGGGGGAATGATTTTAGAATTTTTATCTTATCCTTGGTTTTCTGCAGTTTGACTATAACGTGTTATTCTCATAGTATTTATTCTTCTTGGGGTTTATTCAGTTTCTGAATCTGTAGATTGCTGTTTTTGAATACATTAGGAAATTTTTAGCCAATTTTTTTATGTCTTTATGTCCATTCTCTTTCTCTCTTTCCTTTCTGGAACTCTTTGATATATTTTAGACCACTTGATACTCTCCTACAGGTCACTGGGGGGCTCTGTTCGTTTTTTAGAACTTAAAATACTTTCCAATTTGGATCATTTCTACTGGGTCCTTTCTTCTGCTATGTCTAATCATTGGTTGGTTGCATTAAGCCAATTTTTAATTTCAAATATTATAACTTTTAGTCCCAAGATTTTCAGTTTATTCAGATTTTACAGTGTTCATATCTCATTGAGGATTTCCCACCCTTTTATCCATTAAATTCATCGTTTTTGTAGATTCTTTAAAATATTTACTACAGTTTTTTGTTGTTGTTTTGCAAAATGGGGATAACACTCATCTGACAAAAGTATAAGAATTAAAAAAAATTAACGCATGTTAATCAGCTATTATAGTATTTGGTACAAGATAAATATTAGTGTCCTTCCCAATCATAAGATAATGCAAAATGTAACAAAAGATTGTTCTTATAGAAAAAAAAGTGTTCAAAAGGCTTTTCATATAATTTAATTTTTAACGACTGTAAAATGTTAAAGTCAATGTTAGAAATCATCTAGTTTAACTCCTTCATTTTATTGGTGAGAAAACAGATACAGAGTCACCATCCCCTATACTTTTAATAGATTTTAAACTTTAGGATAAAAACTGTTCCTGAGTTTCCAAGGCCAAGTAAAGTAGATCATAATAGGTGCTGGATAAACATTTATTAAATACCAGAATGAAAAAATGTGATTATGAATTGTCAAACATCATATTTACTATGTTTTAATGAACAAAATGCCATGCATTGTGCCTTATTTTATGCACCACTAATAAAGAAAAAGCACTGTCAGTTAAATTACGATATGTCATTGATCATAACCATCCTGTTTTCAGGGATATTAAAAGATGACCAAATATCTTATTCAGCCCATATTGCTATAACAAAGTACCATAGACTGAGTGGCTTAGAAACAACAGAAATTTATGTTTTACAGTTCTAAAGGTTGGAAGTTTGAGATCAGGGTGCCAGCATGGTTGAGTTCTACTGAGGGCCATTTTCTTTTCTTTTCTCTTCCTTTTTTTTTTTTTTTTTTTTTTTTTGATAGTTTCACTCTTGTTGCCCAGGCTGGAGTGCAATGGTGAGATCTCAGCCCACTGCAACATCTGCCTCCCAGGTTCAAGAGATTCTCTTGCCTCAGCCTCCTGACTAACTGGGATTACAGGCTTGCGTCACCATGCCTGGCTAATTTTGTATTTTTTTTTCTTTTTTTTTTTTCAGTAGAGACGGGGTTTCTCCATGTCGGTCAGGCTGGTCTCAAACTCCTGACCTCAGTTGATCCACCTGCCTCAGCCTCCCAAAGTGCTGAGATTACAGCCTTGAGCCACCGCGCCTGGCCCGGGCCATTTTCTAAGTAGCGGATGGCCAACTTCTCATTATGTCCTCATATGGCAGGAAATGAACTAGATGGCTCTCTGACCTCTTTTTTTTCTTTTCTTTTCTTTTTTTTGAGATGGAATCTTACTCTGTTGTCCAGGCTGGAGTGCAGTGGCGCAATCTTGTTTCACTGCAAGCTCTACCTCCTGAGTTCAAGCAATTCTCCTGCTTCAGCTTCCTGAGTAGCTGGGACTACAGGCACATTGGCATCATGCCTGGCTAATTTTTTGTATTTTTAGTAAAGACAGGATTTCACCACATTAGCCAGGATGGTCTCGATCTCCTGACCTCATGATCCACCTGCCTCAGCCTCCCAAAGTGCTGGAATTACATACGTGAGCCACAGCACTTGGCCTCTGGCCTCTTCTTATAAGGACATCAATTCCATTTATGAGGACTCCACCCTTGTGACGTAATTACCTCCCAAAGACCTCAACTCCATACACCACCACTTTTGGATCAGGGTTTCAACATATTAATTTGGGAGGGGGGAGGGCACAAAGTTTCAGTTCACTTGCATCAAACATGTCTTAGAATCTATGATATAAAGGGTAAATTAGTGATGGATAGCTCTCCATCTCTTGATTCCTAGTTCCAGGCTCTTTTTATAATATCACATCTTAATCATTCAATAAAGACTTTTATTATTCTCAAAGATAATTAATATTAAAAAATTGTTCTTTTAAGATTTTTCTATTCAAATGAAAATGCTCATTAACTTTAAATCCTGATGAGTTTATATCTAAAGATTTGTTTTTTCTTCAAATGATTTCCAGACAAAAGAAACATGACTTTGAATATGACACATAGATAGGCACTTGGTTAAAAAAATGAAATGAAAGGTGTATCGAATCTGGAGGGTAGATGGTAAGAAACAGGGAAATGGTAATTGGGAAACTACAAGGAAAACATTCTGCCAACTTAAGTTTTGCCCCAGTTGCCCTTGGTTACTCTAACTTGTTTACCTTAGATCCTGGAGGTGGGGAGAAAATTTTCTTACTAAAAATTATTCGACAGCCTAGAGAAAGTGGTCCTGACGTCAGATTCCATTCTTTTCTAGTCATTGATTATTATGTGCCAAGCTATTTTCTTAACTATAGTCCAAAAATGTATCCACAACTTTACGAATGCACAAAGCAGCATTTACAGCTGCAATAATTACAGGTCACAGACTACACAAAAATGTTGTTGAAAAGATAACTAGAGAAACCAAAGGAATGTAACAATTATTTGAGAGGAAAGATTTCTGTGTATATACTCAAGTCAAATTGTAATTATTTACTCTAAAATCTACTTTTACAAATAATCTAAAAGTGTCAGGCATAGCACCAGGCACTAGAAAACATAATCAAATGTGAGTAAGGCACAGTCATTGCCTGAGAAGCTCACTTCAGTAGGAAGGCAGATGTGGACAAAGCCAGAATGTAACACACAATTGCAAGAACAGACATTGCTTAAAAGTGCCTTTAGGACAGGAGAGGGAGCAAATAATTCTGCATTCCTAGGGACTAGAGTGGAAATTCATAAATTTGAGAAGACTACAGTCAGGAAGCTACAATCCAGATGAATCTCGGGTGTCTAAGCATTGGTCAAATGGGCAAGATGGAACGTGCCAGTCTAATTTTGAGTTTAAGGCTTGCAAACGAAAATGTGGAAAAGGCACAGCACACCGTCTGTTTCGTGATGCATACTGGACAATGTTTCTGCAGTTTATATTCTCACTATTTGTGGTACACTTTCCTCCTCCCAGAAAATATTAACATGCTTTGGAAAAAAACACTCTGCAATATATTTACTAAGTGTCCATAGGATAACTATTTTTATGTATTTCATCTGGACTCATTAGACATCTTACAACACAAGACTACAAGGACTTTCAAATATCTACTGCTATCACATGGCTCCACTTGCTTGGTGTCTTAGTTTCTTAGTTTCTGCTGTCTTGTTTCTGGTATAAACCACTAACTATATCTGCACCTGAAATGTTCAAGGACATGCTGTTGACACAATGGTGTCTAGAAGCCAGATAGACAGCTTCAGGCCAGAGAGCTGCTGTGGAAAACTGTCTACATCCACCTAAATTAGAACTGACAACTCAACCCTGCATTTATAAGGCAAAATTCTTCAGTATGGAACACTGGAACCTAGCTAGAGAAGGAAACAGAGCAAACTGAGTTTTTCTGTTTGTTTTGCTTTGGGGCACCTCCTTTGTTGTCCTTTGCATAATGTCTCTTTGTTTTAAAGGAAAATATTTCTGATGTTAAATGATTAATCAAAAGTAGTTACTCCATTTTAATGTCCAAAGGGACTTGACTGTAGCACATGGTGAGTGGATATGTGCCGCAGAAATAGGACGGCACAAAGACTTCTGAAGTATGTTACCCTCTTACTGACTTGGTGTCTAGCTTTTACTATGTAGAATTTGTGTTGTGGAAAAAGTTGAGTATTACCAATATGTAGGATGCATTAATAAATTATTACCTCTTAGTTTATGCTAATGTTTGGCTATTTTACCAATGGTACTATGACTTTTGACAGATCTGGAACCAGTTCCCCCAAAGCAGGGTGCCTGCATCCACAGGATTTGTGGGACTCCTTTAACTCAAGCTTGTCCAACCCATGGCCCGCAGGCTGCATGCTGCCCAGGATGGCTTTGAATGCAGCCCAACACAAATTCGCAAACTTTCTTAGAACATTATGAGATATTTTTGCCATTTTTTAGCTCATCAGCTATCGCTAATGTTAGTGTAGTTTATGTGTGGCCCAAGACAATTATCCTTCTTCCAAGATGGCCCAGAGAAACTGAAAATTGGACACTCCTGCCTTAGCTACAGATAATAAAATGAGAATCATAACAATACAACTTTTATTTTTATTCATTTTATGTATAAATTGTCAGAGGAAAAAGTCAGGTGTGATGGCCTGCCTGTAGTCCCGGTTACTTGCGATGTTGAAGTGGGAGGTTCACTACTTGAGCCCAGGAATTCAAGAGCTGCCTGGGCAACATAGAGAGACCCTATCTCCTAAAAAATACATAAATAAACAAAAAATTAAGCTTTGCTAACCTTTAATACAGGGATGGATACCACTTGCCCTTTTGGTTCCTATGTGACAGGTAGAACCTGCTACATCCTGAGGGAAGAGGTGAAAGCTCTACAATGCAACGGTGGACAGCACATCTCTCAGGCCTTCATTTGTCAGCTGCAATATATTTCAGTTTACATGCTACAGGATGTTATCAATGTGATTAATTTTATAAAAACAATTATTTTTAATAACCTAAAATTTTTTTTAAGATGATACCTTCATAGTGTATAAAATCCAAACCACTTCAGAGCATAAAGTATGAAAAATCATCCTCCCATTCTGGTTTCCCATCCCAGTCCACATCCTGGAGATGATCAGCAGTACTAGGCTTTTTTTTGTTTTTTGTTTTTTGTTTTTTGTTTTTCTGAGACGGAGTCTTGCTCTGTCGCCCAGGCTGGAGTGCAGAGGCACGATCTCGGCTCACTGCAAGGTCCGCTTTCCAGGTTCACGCCATTCTCCTGCCTCAGCCTCCCAAGTAGCTGGGACTACAGGCGCCTGCCACCATGCCTGGCTAATTTTTTGTATTTTTAGTAGAGACGGGTTTTCACCAGGTTAGCCAGGACGGTTTCGATCTCCTGACCTCATGATCTGCCGATCTCAGCCTCCCAAAGTGCTGGGATTACAGGTGTGAGCCACCACGCCTGGCCAGCAGTACTAGTTTCTTATGGTTCTTCCAGAGATATACTATGCGTACACTACAAGCTGGCATTTCTCCATATTTGTCTTCCAACCCACTCTCATTTTATTTTATTTTATTTTATTTTATTTTATTTTATTTTATTTGGAGAGAGGGTCTCACTCTGTCACCCAGGCTGGAGTGCAGTGCACAATTATAACTCACTGCCACCTCGAACTCCTGGGCTTAAGCAATCCTTCTACTTCAGCCCTTTCTTAGTAGCTGGGACTAAAAGCATGCACCACCACACCTGGCTAATGTCTTTCTTTTGTGTGTGTGTGTGTAAGATGGGGTCTTACTGTATTGCCCAGGCTGGTCTTGAACTCCTGGGCTCGAGTAATCTGCCTACCTTGGCCTCCCCAAATGCTAGGATTACAGGCATAAGCCACCTATGCCCAGCCTACCCTTCTCTTTTATAATAAAAATAGTTGCATCCCAAAACATTTTACATCTTAATTTGTTTATTTGCTATGTTGTGGAGATAGTTCCATATCAATTTGTAAAGACTTTTTGTACCCTTCTTAATGGCTGCATAATATTTTCATTTTTTATTGTAAATTAACAACTTATAATTATATAAATTTATGGTAGTACAAAGTAATGTTATGACTTATGAACATTATATGAAATAATTAAATCAAGCCAGTTAAAATATCCATCACCTCAAATACTTAACAATTTTTTTTGCTAGAATATTTGAAATTTACTGTTAGTAATTCTGACATGTACAATACTCTATTATTAACTATATTCACCATACTGTGTAATAACAAGTGATGATGAGCATTTGGAGAAAAGGGAATGTTTGTACACTGTTGGTAGAAATGTAAATTTGTACAGCCATTATGGAAAACTGTATGGAGGTTCCTTAGAAAACTAAAAATAGAATTACCATATGATTCAGCAATCCCACTTCTGGGTATTTACCCAAAAGATTTGAAATATTCCTTTTTATAGATATGCCATGATTGATTTAGCAGTCCCCAAGTGATACATATTTATGTTGTTTCCAGTCTTTTGCTAGTGCACATAGCATTGCATTGGATAGCCATGTTTTATGTGCCATTTACACACATGCTCCTATGGCTGTTGGATACATTCTTAAGAGGTCGAATATCTGGATCAAAAAGTGTGTGCATTTGTAATTTTGAAAGATACTGCCAAATTATCTTCATAAATGTTGTACCAATTTACACTCCCACCAGCAATGTATGAGAGTGTCTGTTTCCTGACAGCCTTGCCAACAATAAATACCTTTGCATAATTGGAGCTTGGGATTGAAAAATGAGCATCATAATTTAGTAAGATGAGCCAACAATGAACTTCTTCCATTTGGATCTATCTTTCTTCATGAGATGCCTCTTTCCCAGCAGTGACATCTCCTTAAAACTCTGCTAAAATAAAGGCTTAAAAACCAGATCTTCAAATAACTATGTTACAGAGAATTAACAAAATTTCTTTCAAAATTAATGAAGCATATTTAACCACAGTTCCTATTATATTATACTCTTTATAGCATCAGGAAATAAAATAAAAACTTTTTAATGTTGTTGACCTTATCTATCTTATCCCTTTTAAATTTCTATTTTATGTAGGTTTTATATGTACGTACTATATATACACACACACACATAGTTTATATATGTTTTATAGTAAACATACTCCTAGTATATTAGAGTATTATACAAATTTCAGGTAAAAACTTTTATGTAACTTTTATGTAGTTTATACATGTTTTATAGTAAACATACTATTAGTATATTAGAGTATTATATAAATTTCAGGTAAAAACTTTTATGTAAGGGAGTTGTACAATACTTTTTTGCTGATGAACTCTAGGACAAAAACTTTTTTGGTATGTATATAATTCATATACTCTAAATGATTTATAAAATAAAGAATGCTTAAAATTAGCAAGCATTTAAAATACGTAACTCTTTTCTCCAACTCTCTTTCCCCAGGCAACATGATTCTGGCTGGAAACTGAGGAAAAGGCTCAGTTATTATTACTCACGATCTGTAAGGACCAACCTAGACTGGGCATCAGATATCGCCAGATTTCCAAAAGAAAAATATTTTTTTCTCTCCTCAGGGAGGATTATAATGAAAAGTCTACAGTCTTCACTCTTCCCTAAGCAGGCAAGTTGAGCAAGAGAAAGACTGGCCCTTTTCATTTGGATGATACCACTGGTGAGACGGATGGAGAGGTTGGTGGCCTTCCTGCATAAAGACCATGCATTGCTCCCAAGGCATTTCTCTGTGAAGTCTCCTGACAGCTGCTCCTGGAAGCTGCTACTCTGGCCGGGGCATCCTTCCCCAGCAGCCATGAATGCTTCCCCTCTTGGCAGCAGCTCCTGATCACACCTCCTATGGCAACCAGTCTTTCTTTTAGTTTATGGATTCCTCAGTCCCTGGACCATTCAGTACAACCTCTGAGGAGCATCTTAGCTGCACACTAAACACAACTCTTTAGGATCAAAACCATTTAAAAACACTTTTTGTGATTTTTAAACTTGGAAAACATAGAAAATGATAAAGAAAAAATTTAAATTAGCCATAAGAAAAAAATAATTAATCATGTTATAATTCAGAGATAACTATTAATCTTTTACCGTGATTCCTTTCAGTCTTTTCTCAGTATACAATATAATATTTTGCATAATGGGATTAAATAGTATATACAGTTTTGCATTTTAATTTTTGCTTTCAGTGGAATGCCATGAATATCCCCCATGTCATTGAAAGCACTCCCCAAATACCTTTTTGATGACTATTTAATAGATCATTGTATGGCTAACTCTCATTTAACTAAGCCACCACTGTTGAATGCTTGGCTTATTTCTAATGTTCTATTCTAATTTTAATTAACGCCTTGATACAATGAATTTTTGCCCAAATTTCAGGTTAATCCCTTATGATTAATTCCTGACTGTCATGGCACTGTATTGACAGCTCTTAATCCCTGGTCATGCAACATTGCAGCCAGGGGCTCTGTCTTACCAACTCACCCTTAGTTGCTCTTATTCACTGCTGATTTAAGAGAAAAAATGGTAACTTGATACTGATGTAATTTGAATTCTGTAATCACTAGTTATATTGAATTATTTTTCTTAAATAATTTTTGTGTGATAAAGTAGTATAAGCTCATCAGGAAAATGTCAAAATGGAAACGTATAAATAAAAATCATTTGTAACTGCATAACTAAGAGATATATTTCCCATTAATAATATTTTACTTTTTATGGTTTAAATCTTATTCCAATGAGAATTTATATGTATTTTACATAAACGGATCATATAGTATATATAATTTAGAGTCTGCTTTTTATTTACAGTATTATTCTTATTCTTAAAAAAACTGAAAATACAACTTTCCAACACAACTATTTGAAAATCATTACATTATTTCCTATGCATTGAATGTACAATAATTTATATCTTACCATCTTTTTAAACATCTAGTTATAATTTTTGTTATAAATATCATATTGTATTGTTATTTAATTAGCAGTTATTTATTACAAATAAAGTTTAATTTCAAAATGCTTCCACTGTACTTTTGCACTATAGATTGCCAGTTTATATCCTATCTCTCATTTTCTAACTGAAATTAATGTCTCTTATTTATAACAGCTGTTATAGATTTTTAATATATTAATCCATTATCAGTCAGATTTATTACATATAATTTTCACATTTTAGTTGTTTGACTTAAATTTTCATTTGTTCTACATCCAAAACTTCTAAATTTTTATTTGGTCAAATTTTTCCATGCTATCCTTTGAAACTCTGTTTATTGTCCGTATGCATTTTTAAAAAGTGTTTTGTTTTCTAATCCAGATAAATATTCAACTATGTGTTCTTCTATTTTTTGTTTCATTTTGTTTTTTAGTGCTTTTATGTCTACATTGAACTATTAAATTTATGCAGAACTTGTTTTAGCACATGGTGTAGGAAGATGGGCTAACCTTTTTCCAAATAACCCACTTCCCAGGTTTTCCTTTTTAATTTGAGAACGTTTCTTTTATACAGAGAAGTCATTATATGCGATGAAACTCATACGTGGTGAAAATCCCATATATACAGGATTTTCCAGGGTAATCTTAACTGTACACGGCTTTCACCATATATAGTTAAAAAAACCTCTTATATAGCACCCTGAATATACAATATATAGTCTCTATAAATTCAACACAGCCGTCACCTTCTCCAGTGTTGGAACAATGGATATTTTTTAATGTACAGCGTAATGTGAACAAGTTAGCATGGGTTAATGTTTTTGTTTGTTCGTTTGTTTGTTTGTTTTGTTTTGTTTTTTTGAGATGGAGTCTTGCTCTATCGCCCAGGCTGGAGTGCAGTGGCGCGATCTCGGCTCACTGCAAGCTCCACCTCCCGGGTTTACGCCATTCTCCTGCCTCAGCCTCCCGAGTAGCTGGAACTACAGACGCCCGCCACCACGCCCGGCTAATCTTTTGTATTTTTAGTAGAGACGGGGTTTCATCGTGTTAGCCAGGGTGGTCTCGATCGCCTGACCTCATGATCCGCCCGCCTCGGCCTCCCGAAGTGCTGGGATTACAGGCGTGAGCCACCGCCCCGGGCCAGGTTAGTGTTTTTTGAGCTCTAGAATAATACCCAACATAAGAGTTCCACACTATGGGAAGCTCAAAGGAGCTGATATTGAAGAAACATGAGGTTTCTATGTCTCTTTCACACTTGTTCACTCTGGGGCATGTGGTGAAAGAATGCAATGGAGGACACTGCAGATTCACCAGTTCTACTTAGGTCCTATGTGCTCTCCAGCTCAGTCTAAGTGTTCCTCTGTTTCTCTCGTTCGTTTAACATAAGTTGAAGATGTGTATGTTGTGACACTACCGTATCTTCTCAGAAACTTCTTGAGACCCTCTAGCTGTGAGGTGAGCTGACACTTCACAGTATCACACTTCCCTGCGTTCTTGTGCTGTTCCTGAGCCGGATCTCAGGCTCAGTCCTCAAAAGTGAGTCCTGGTGGTCTCTAAAAGTATTCTCCAAGCCATGGAGTTCCATCCTAAAATCCGTCACTTCCCTGAGTGTCATATTAAATATCTGAAAAGCACTGTTCAATGGAAATAGGATTCAAGCCACATATTAATTTTTAATTTCCTAGTATCCACATTTAAAAAGGTAAAAAGAAACATGTAAAATTAATTTTAATAATAGATCTTATTCAATCCAATAGATCAATCATTTCAAAATGTAATCAATGTGAACAGTATGGAGACATTTTACATCCTTTTTAAAATACTAAGCCTTAAAATCTGGTTTTTATTTGACTCTTGCAGCACATCTCAATCTGAACTAGGGATATTGTAAGTGCTCAGGAGCCACTTGCAGGTAGTGGCTACCATATTGAACGGTGCAGATCTAGAGGACTTGCTAACAATCTTAAATTCATCACTAAATTCAAAAGTGTCTGTGTGCTTTATGTAAGTGTTCTGGATATCCTATATTTTCCAAACAAGGTTAGAGAACTAACGCCTCAATGATCCCATGCTACACCGTTTAAAAAGTAAGTCATAGTTATTATTTCTTATAGCTTCTTATTTCTTTTACTTCTCTTCTCTCCTGTGTCATTTCTTTTCTCTACAACCATATCCTTCAAATTCTGTTTTCCAGAGAGCCTATCACTCTGTGTTGGGCACAGGCAACCCTAGCTCAGGGGAAATGGATGAGATGCTGAGATCCCAGGTAGAAAGCTCTCAATGAAAAACAAGAGTCAGAAACATTAAAACTTTTTTCCTTTCCTCAATGGCTTCAAATCTATTCCCATCCCACCCCAACATGTCTCCCTTTCCCCAGTTCCAATAGGATGAAAGATTTAATTTTATTTTTAATCAATATATATGTGAAAAAAATCTGCATTTTCTGATTGCTGCTTATTTTAGGGTTGTAAGCATTAGTAAATAATATATACCTTCAATGGTGGCCTGGTTTTTTAAAAGAAGCATGCAAATGTGGCTTTTGCTGGCATTGTTTAAAAATGAATAGAATGCTCTCAGTAAACTTTTACATTACTCTGCAACATGTTTTGCTAGAAAAGCCTGTCATAGTATCTAAAATTGTGTAAATCATCAGTTTTTAATCTGGCAGAAAGTAGATAGTGGCCCATTAAACTTTCGTAATTAAATTTTCCCTGTACTCCCCCATAGAACCATTATCTGAGTTTTCTAATTAACACAAGAGGAGGGAGTCAATTCAGATTGATGGGATCTAGAGCCATCCCCTTTCATTTTAATGACCTTTAATAAACTTTTATTACTATTGATATTGATAATTATAATACACCCTTTAATTCTGCAATGTGATTCTAAGGACTTTTTCAAAAATTGCAAAATTCACCTTTAAAGCTAGAGTAGGCAGAATTATTATATTCCTAGAGGCTGTGCATTTAACAGAGTGACTTTAAGTCAGCCGAAGAGTGGATAGGCATTGAGTCAATGGCCTTTCCTTTACTTGAGCCATAGTGCTGGACCTCTGTCTTTACACAGCCTCCACATTTCACAGGACAGCTCTCGCGAGCATGGCAGTTGGGCTAAATTGGGAGGTGGTTTTTGAGAAATAATAGGTGGGGCCTACTAAACTTGTTTTGTTTACAATTGGAAAGGCATTGAGACCAGGAGGCCAGATGCCCAGGAGGATAAGTCATTAGGCAAGCAGGCTGGTTTCCCAGACTGTTTTCAGGAGATCTTGCCAGAGTTTTACATAATTCTACATCCTCTCAGAGCTTCCATTCCTATCATTGGAATTGATCTTTCCAGGTGAGAAAATAAATTTCCCAACCTAAGCACATAAGCACTGGGAAGAACATTTCTATTTTTACTTTTAATTTCCTTCAGAAATTGGGGTACTAAGAAGATAAGTTACCAAGGTCATGTATATAGTAAATGATGGAGCTAGAATTTAGTTTATGCTATTACTCATCAAGTTATGCTGTCTGTAAAATGGCAATGGGTACCCCATGTTGGATTTCTAGTGCCTTGGTTAATGAAATAATAAGTTGGAAAAATATGAGATCTACCAAACTTAGAGTGTTTAGGAGATAATTAATGGTATGGTTTCATAATCCCTTTATTGATCTAATGGGAAATAAAATACTTTATTTCATAGAAATGTTGTGAGGATTAGATAAGATATAAAACATGTTTAGCATACGGTCTAGTTCCATAAATGTTACATTTCATTTTATTATAAATATTGTTTCCATAGTATCTCACCTATTATTATTTTCAAAGTTCAGATGTTTGGTGCTTTGACATCTCAACATATGAACAAAAAAGTATGTATTAAAAATTAAAGTCTATATGCTCTTAATTATAGAGCTGCTTAAAGAAGACAAAAATAGAAGTCTAGGGGCTGGGCACAGGGGCTCACACCTGTAATTCCAGCACTTTGGGAGGTTGAGGTGGGAGGATCTCTAGAGCCCAGGAGTTCAAGACCAGCCTGGGCCACATACTGAGATCTCATCTCTACTAAAAAAAAGTTTAAAAATTAGCCAGATGTGGTAGCACACACCTGTAGTCCCAGCTAATCGGGTGGCTGAATTGGGAAGATCACTTGAGCACAGGATGTCAAGGCTGCAGTGACCTATGGTCATGCCACTACACTCCAGTCTGGGTGACAGAGCGAGACCCTGTCTGTAAAATATATAAATAAATAAATAACAAAAACACATAAAAATCTAATACTTACCTGTCAGGGGACATACCATGATTCCAAAGGTGGTTTCCCCAGGGCTAAGCTCATCCACTGCACTCCAGGTGTGCTGACCCCTGCAATTTCCCCAAATGCTGGAAACTTGACTGCATGATTTGTGGTAGTAGAGCCCATGTTCATGTTTTCCCCTGAAAAAAAAAAAGTTTTAATTTAAAAAAATATTTTAATAAAATAAAATAAGTCTAGACTTACCTGAGAAGACATAGCAAGGACCCGTTTGAGATAACAAATATAAGATATGATCACTGAATTCAAATATGTTTACAATCTACCTGTTACAGTAATCTAAGGATGAGGCTTGTACAACTTGCTCTTATATAATAGCAGGAAAAACACAGGAGAAAGGAAAAATCAGACAAACTTTTTCTTTTTTTTGAGACAGAATTTTGCTCTTGTCACCCAGGCTGAAGTGCAGTGGCATGATCTTGGCTCACCACAACCTCTGCCTCCTGGGTTCAAGTGATTCTCCTGCCTCAGCCTCCCAAGTAGCTGGGATTACAGGCATGTGCCACCACACCTGGCTAATTTTGTATTTTTTTAGTAGAGATAGGGTTTCTCCCTGTTGGTCAGGCTGGTCTCGAAATCTGGACCTCAGGTGATCTGCCCACTTCAGCCTCCCAAAGTGTTGGGATTACAGGCATGAGCCACCACACCTGGCCCGGAGAGACTTTTAAACAACAATAATCACCATTTATAGTTCTTTCTGAATTTAACTTTCCAAAAGAAAAGACATGTTTTAAAATACTCATTGGGGAGAAGTTCCATTTCATGACATTGGAGTACCTGAAATCAAACATACCCTCCTATTGAAATAACTAAGAAATGGGGAGGCAGAATATATGAGGCAGTGGTTTTTGGATAGCACAGAACTAGGATCCACTATAGAAGGGAAGTAAATGAAGTGAGCCATGTAACTGCCATATCTTTCTGTCTGGGAGCACTTTCCAGATTGTAGTACAGTAAGGAGATCCCCCAGAATGCCTGCCACTCTCACTGAGTTGAGTAGACACAGATCAGGGTTTGGGAAGACTGAGGTGGCTAGAAAGAAGAGAGCTGTGTGGGGAAAGGGCTCCAAAAATATTGACGCAGATCCCGTGACTCTATTGTTGAGTACTAAATTATATATGAATAAGGTAAAAGTCCATGAGGTCAGCAAAACAGCTCAAGAGTTGGGGGGCTGAAAGATACCTTCACTGAAGGCCCCAAGTAGTTACACTTTCATAGTGATGCTAAGCTGGCCTTAGAATAAAGGAAGCTCTGGATCAGTGATCAGCAAAGCATGGTGCCTGGGCCAAATCCGGTTGATGACCTGTTTTTGTTAGACCCATCAGATAAGAATGGGCTTCACACTTTTACAAGGTTGTATTTAAAAAAAAAAAAAAAAAGGAGGAGGAGAAAGTTATGCAATAAAGATTGGGTGTTATCTAGAAAGCTTAACATTTACTACCTGGCTCTTTATAGAAAAAGTTTACTGACGTGCCTTAAAAAGTCTAAAAATAATTCTTGAAATAATCAAACTGATTCTCAGTTCACTTAACTTCCTGCCAAAGTCTAATACTTTAAATAAATAAAATAAAATCTGGCACTTAACAGTGTACAATTCAAAATCTCTAGCACCCAATAAAAATTATTAGACATGCAAATAAGCAGGAAAATGTTATTCATAATCAGAAAAAAATGACTCAATAGAAAACTCAGAAATGACAGGTGATGGAACGTGCAGACAAGGACTTTAAACAGAGGTTGTAAATATGCTCAAGGATTTAAAAGAGAACATAAATATAATAAAGAGAGAAATAAAGGATATATTAATGACACAAACTGAGCTTTTAGAGATACAAAACACAATCTCCCAAATGAGAAATTTGCTATATGGGACTTAATTCTGCAGAAGAAGGCCAGGTGCAGTGACTCATGCCTATAATCCCAGCACATTGGTAGGCCAAGGCAGGTGGATCACTCGAGGTTAGGAATTTGAGACCAGCCTGGTCAACATAATGAAACTCTGTCTCCACTAAAGGTACAAAAATTGACTGGGTATGCTGGCACTCGCCTGTGGTCCCTGCTACTTGGGAGGCTGAGGTAGCAGAATTGCTTGAGCCTGGGAGGT
Organism: Chlorocebus sabaeus; assembly: GCF_047675955.1. Taxonomy (NCBI): domain Eukaryota; kingdom Metazoa; phylum Chordata; class Mammalia; order Primates; family Cercopithecidae; genus Chlorocebus; species Chlorocebus sabaeus. The sequence goes on along the minus strand of NC_132928.1, from coordinate 11,448,402 downwards.
GGAGGAGGTTGCAGTGAGCTGAGATTGCACCACTGCACCACTCCAGCCTGGGCAACCGAGAAACACTCTGTCTCAAAAAAAAAAAAATCTGCAAAAGGTTGGTAAACTTGTAAACAGAGTTTCAGTGACTATAGGACAAGATGAATTAACATCTGAGTAATTAGAATCCCAAAAAAGAAGGATGGAGAGGAAAAAAATAGGAAAAGAAATAATGGTCAAAACATTCCAAGTTTGATGAAAACTACAAAGCCCTAATCCAGAAAGCTCAATAAGCCCCAAGCAGGATAAACACAAAGAAATCACACCAAGATAAATCGTAAACAAACATTTGTGGTAAAGAAAAGACATTGACATAGAAAAGTAGCCTATTGGCTGGGCACAGTGGCTCACGTCTGTAATCCCATCACTTTTGAGGCTGAGGAGGGTAGATCACGAGGTCAGGAGTTCAAGACCAGCCTGGCCAAGATAGGGAAACCCCATCTCTACTAAAAATACGAAAATTAGCCAGGCGTGGTGGTGGGTGCCTGTAATCCCAGCTACTCGGGAGGCTGAGGCAGGGAGTTGCTTGAACCTGGAAGGCGGAGGTTGCAGTGAGCCAAGGTGGCACCACTGCACTCCAGCTTGGCGACAGGGCGAGACTCCATCTCAAAAGAAAAGAAAAGAAAGAAAGGAAGCCCATTACACAAACAGCTAAAATAAGAATGAAAGTGAGCCTCTTGTCTCAAACTATGCTGCCATATTCTAAAAGAAAAAATGTCAACCTAGAATTCTAGAATTATATATATATACATATATATATAAAACATCTATCAAAAATGAAGATCCATGCCAGTAATTAACATTTGGAATTTGAAATTTGCTAATAATAGTACCACTTATAATAGTACCAAAAATTAAATATATAGATATATACCTAACAAAATATGTACAAAATATGTACAAAATCTATAAGCAGAAAACAACAAACTTTGATTAAAGAGCTCAAAGAAGATCCAAATAAGTGAGGAGACAATTCTGTGATTCATAGTAGACTCAATATTTTTAAGATATCAACTCTACCCAAATTGACCTGTAGGTCCAATGCAACACCAATCAGAATCCCAGTGAGATATTTTTTAGATATCAATAAAATTATCATAACATCTATAAGAAAAGGCACAAGATGTAAAATAGCCCAAGAAAAAAGAACAAAGTTGACGGACTTACACTACCTGATTTCAAAACTTACTACAAAGCTATGAAGTTGTAAAAAGACACACATGAATCATAAATGCCCATTTCTTAAAGAAACCAATCTCAAAAGGCTAAAAACTATATGACATTCTAAAAAAGATAAAGCTACAGAGATGATTAAAAGATCAGCGCTTCCAACCTGAACAACATGGCAAAACCCCATCTCTCCAAAAATAAAAATTAAAAAAGTTAGCCCACATGGTGGAACATGCCTATGGTCCCAGCTACTCCAGAGGCTGAGGTAGGAGGAACACTTAAACCTGGGAGGTGGATGTGGCAATGAACTGAGATGGTGCCACCGCACTCTAGCCTGGGCAACAGAGCAAGACTCTGAATTTAAAAAAAAAAAGAAAAAATCAGTGTTTGCTAGAGGTTTAGCAGTGAAGAGCAGAAGTCAAATAGATGAAGCTGGGGATACTTTTTAGAGTAGTGAAACTATTCTGTATGATGCTATAATTGTGAATACATGATATTATGCATTTGTCAAAACTTATTGAATTTTACAGCCCAAAGAGTGAATGTTAGTATAACATACACAAATTTGGAGAGAAAAGGACATTTAGGAGGTTTAGAAGGTTGGGAGAATACCAGGATAGAATCCTAAATATAACAAAATAATCTGGGTGCATTACAAATGTATTAAAAAATCTCACTGAAGGGGCTAGAAGAAAAGATGCTGACCTAAGTAACTTTAGAAATGGATTTTCGTTTATTTGTTTGTTTTTAATATGGCCTTACTAAATTAATGGCAGAGTTTTTAAAGCAAAACAGAAACAAGTGTACATAAGCACTGTACTCTAGCTGATAAAGTTGTACCTGACAGAAATATGAATTAATAATTCTGACATTTCCGAATAATGGAATTAAACACTAGTAAATGGATGGTGAATGGTAGAATTTGAATTTTTCACTCTTGGAGTGGGAGTTTACAAAAAAGGAGTTAGTATAAACATCCATGTTTTCTTTCTGTCAGCTGAGAGGGCCTAGAAGCAGTGACACTCTAGTAGCAACAAGCACACCTAGTATCCAGAACTTGATTTCTAATATCACTCTCCAGTAAAAAGAACCAGGGCTCTTTGGAGATGGATGGATGGATGAATGGATGGATGATCATAGGATGGATGATTCTAGGACTGGAGCAAGAAATATACAGGTGAGCCTGGAGCCTCTTGTCATGTCAGAAAATAAAGAGGTATTCAAAACAAATAAACAAACCCAGCCCCTCAGTGATAAAAGTATGTCAAAGGGACAGAGGAGAACAATATGAGCAACAAGATAAACTAGTGTTGTACTAAATCACAATAAATAAACCATTCAAAAAATAAGAGACTCCTTCTAAATTCTTTTGTAAGACAGTTTTAGTCTAATATCAAAACCAAACCGCCAAAAAGAGCTACAGGTCAAATCCCTCATAAATATAGATACAAAAATTCTTAACAAAATAGTATTGGCTGGGTGCAGTGTCTCATGCCTGTAATCCCAACACTTTGTGAAGTCAAGGTGGGCAGATCGCTTCAGCTCAGGAGTTCAAGACCAGCCCGGGCAACATAGTGAAACCCCGTTTCTACTAAAATTATAAAAATTAGCCAGGTGTGGTGGCATGTGCCTAGAGTACCAGTTACTCAGGAGGCTGAGGCAGGAGTATCGCTTGCACCTGGGAGGTCAAGGCTATATTGAACTGTGATCATGCCACTGCACTCCAGCCTGGGTGACAGAATGAGAGACTTTGTCTTAAAAAACAGAAAAAGAATTCAATCAAATTAAACAATATGTAAAAAGGAAAAAATTATGGTTGATTTGTATTGCATGAACTTAGCTAAGCTGAAATTGCATTTTCCAGAATTCTTATCCATCCATAATTTTAAGTTAGCATTGGCCTGAGGACACATTTTGCTTAAGATATGAAAGGTGCAAGTGAAGCTGCCACCATATTGCTTTTATACATGGGAGGTTGATGTGGGCAGCTGGTGCTGTTACAGTGCACACACATTGTTGCTGATCTGCTGGCTTACCTTGTTGGCACTGCACAGTAGCTGGTCTTTCAGTTGCATTACTCCCACTGGATCACCTCCTTGAGCTTTTCTGAAACCAGTGCCAGAGTGTACAGCTCCAGAAGCAGCAGCTGAGCTTGCGCTTCTCCAGCTCCCGCCAGATCTCTTCCTTCAGGTTCTTTGAATCATTGGCCAGCATGTGCAACTCCTGGGGCAGTCGCCAAGTCCACAACTCTTCCAGCTCCTGAAGGAATCTATTCCTCCAGGTTCTCTAACACTTGGGCCAGTCCCAGCACCAAAGATAGAAGTGATAGTAGTACATAAAATGTTTTGCTAGCTCCCACAATTACATAAAGTCAAATCCTTGTAATATACAAATTCCATAGTCTATATTGAGTATAGTGGTTCTTTTCTTCTGATCAAAACCTAATTGACACAATAATACATCATGACTATGTGGAATTTATTCTAGGAGTATAAGGTTTGTTTAACATTTAAAAATATATCAATGTAACTCACTATATTAATAGATGACTGTTAAAACTCTGTGATTACCTCAACAGGTACAGAAAAGAGGTGTGAAAAAATTTAAACTGCAACAGCCATGTATGACATAAATGATCAGCACACTAGTTATAAAAGGAAACTTCTTCAACCTGATAAAAAATGATCTATAAAACCCACAGCTAATAACATAATGGTGAAAGATTCAATACTTTCCTCCTATCAAGAAGAAGGCAAGGATGTCCAGATCCATGACTTTTATTTAACATTACACTGGAGGTCCTGGCCAGTGTAGTAAAGCAAGAGAAAGATTTTTAAAATCATGTAAATTGGAAAGGGAAGAAGTAAAACAGTTTTTATTCATAGATGACATGATCATGTGAATCAATATCATATGAAATCTGCAAAATAGATCCTACAACTAATAAGTAGATGTGGCAAGTTTGCAGAATGTAAGATCACTAAGCAAAAATCAATTGCAGAGTAGCTTCAAAACACAAAATATATAGGAATAAATTTAATAAGTTGTGTGTAAGATTTATATACTGAAAATTCTCTCACTTTGTGGAGATAAGCCAAAGATAATCTAAGAAAGTGGAAAGACTTCCTAGGTTCAAGGATTAGAAGACTCAATAATGTAAAGCTATTAATTCTCCCTAAATTGATCTATAGAGATCTCAGTCAATCAAAATCTAAGTTAGATGTAGTAAAAATCAACAAGCTGGTTCAAAAATTTATGATGAAAATGCGCAGGACCTAAAATAGTCATGGTAATTTTGAAACAAAAAAGTTGGAGGACTTACATACTACTCTGATTTCGAAACATAATATAAAGCTGCAGTAATCAAGGCAGTGGGTATTCATGTAACAATCAATGGGATAGAAAAAGATCCACACATATATAGGTGATTGGTGTATGACAAGAGTACCAAGGTACTTCAGTAAGAAAGGGATCGTCTTTTCAGCAAATGGCGCTATCGATATGAAAGAAATTGACATCCATCTTTACTTCACACCATACACTGAGGTCACATACTTAAACAAAGAAGTCAAAATGATAAAACATCCAGAAGAAAACTTAGAGAAAACACTTTTTTAGCCTTGTAGTAGTCCAGATTTTTTAGGATACAAAAAAGCAAAAACCGTAAAAGAAAAAGATAATAAGTGTTCTTCATCAAAATGTAAAACTGATGCTTTTAAAATACACCATTAAAAAAAATGGCAGAGCATGGTGATTCATCTTTGCAATCCCAGCACTTTAGCAGGCTGAGGCAGGAGGGTTGTTTGTGCATAATAATTTGAGACAGATATGAACAGACACTTCTCAAAAGAAGACATTTATGCAGCCAACAGACACATGAAAAAATGTTCATCATCACTGGCCATCAGAAAAATGCAAATCAAAACCACAGTGAGGTACCATCTCACACCAGTTAGAATGGCAAACATTAAAAAGTCTGGAAACAACAGGTGCTGGAGAGGATGTGGAGAAATAGGAACACTTTTACACTGTGGTGGGACTGTAAACTAGTTCAACCATTGTGGAAGACAGTGTGGCGATTCCTCAAGGATCTAGAACTAGAAATACCATTTGACTCAGTCATCCCATTACTGGGTATATACCCAAAGGATTATAAATCATGCTGCTATAAAGACACATGCACACGTATGTTTGTTGGAGCACTATTCACAATAGCAAAGACTTGGAACCAACCCAAATGTCCATCAATTATAGACTGGATTAAGAAAATGTGACACATATACACCATGGAATACTATGCAGCCATAAAAAAGGATGAGTTCATGTCCTTTGTAGGGACATGGATGAAGCTGGAAACCATCATTCTCAGCAAACTATTGCAAGGACAAAAAACCAAACACCGCATGTTCTCACTCATAGGTGGGAAGTGAACAATGAGAACACTTGGACACAGGAAGGGGAACATCACACCCTGGGGCCTGTCATGGGGTGGGGGGAGGGGGAAGGGATAGTATTAGGAGATATACCTAATGTAAATGACGAGTTAATGGGTGCAGCACACGAACATGACGCATGTACACATATGTAACAAACCTGCACGTTGTGCACATGTACCCTAGAACTTAAAGTAAAATATAAAAAAAAAAAGTAAAATGGAAAGTTACTGGAAAAAAAAAATAGTTTGAGACCAGTTTGGGTGACATCCCATCTCTACCAAAAATAAAAATGTTTTAAAAATTGGCCGGACATGGTGGTGCATGCTTGTAGTCCCAGCTACTTTTAGAGGCTAAGGAGGGAGGATTGCTTGAGCCCAAGAGGTAAAGGTTGATCATGTCACTGCACTCCAGCCTGAGCAGCAGAGTGAGATCCTGTCTCAAACCGAAAAAGAAAAGAAAAAAAGAAAAACCTCTAACTGGAAGAAAACACTCTGACAAAAGATTTGAATCCATATTTTTTCTTGAACCCACAGCTGAGAAATTACTGATATCCAGAATTTATAAATAATTCTTACAACAATAATAAGAAGATAAAATCTAGTTTTTAAAAATTAACAAAGATTTCAACAGATTCTTCACAGAAGATTATACACGAATTGCCAACTATCACATAAAAAGATTCTCAATATTATTAGTCTTCATTAGTCATTAAAAATGTTCAAGCAGTTTAATTTATAGCAGCTAAAACTGAAGATAACCCAAATATCCACCAAAACATAAAGGTAGAAACAGATTACAGATACTCATTGACTTACGATGGGAATATGTACCATAAACCCATTGAAAATTGAAGATATCGTAAGTCTGAAATGCATTTAATACAGCTAACCTACTGAACATCGAAACTTACCTTAAATGTGCTCAGAACACTTACATTAGACTTTAATCGGGCAAAATCATCTGGCAACACAGTATGCTGTAGAGTATTGGTTGTTTACTCTCACAGTCATGTGGCTAACTGGGAGCTGTGGCTCACTGCCACTGCCCAGCATCATGAGACAGTGTCGTACTTCATATCATCAACCCAGGAAAAGATTACAATTAAAAACTCAAAGTACAGTTTTTACTGAATGCATATCACTTTCACACCATCATAAAGATGAAAACGCATAAGTCAAACTGATGCAGGGCAGGTGAGCCCCAAAGTGGGGCTTAGCCCACAAGGGTTCTTTGCTTCGTCCAGGAAAGAATTCAAGGGCCGGCTGGTGGTAGGGTGGAAGAGAACAGCTTTATTGAAGAGGCAGCATTACAGCTCCTGCAGGGTTACAGCTCCATGACTGCTCCTGCAGAGCAGGGCTACCCCATAGGCAGAGAGTGGCAGCTTAGGGTGGTTTTGCAGTCATATTTCTACCTACTTTAATTACATGTAGATTAAGGGTGGTTTATTGCTAGGGAAATTGCTAGGGAAAGGGGCGTAACTTTTGGGTCATCAGGTTATTGCCGTGGAAAGGGACAGTAAGTCCTGGGTGCTGCCATGGCCCAGGTAAACTGACATGGCACACGGGTGGGCGTGTGCTATGGAAAAAGCTGCTTCTGCCCCATCCCTGTTTTAGCTATAGCCCTAAATTTGGTCCAGTGTCCAAGCCCCCTCTCTGGAGTCAAGTCCCACCTCCTACCTCAAAACCATCATAAGTCAGGGACAGTCTGTACTGAATATCCATACAATAAAATATTACTCAGTAATAACAGATATGAATTATTGACACACAAAAGAGTATAGGTAAAGAGTATACACATGAAGAGTAGCTTGAACACAAGAGTATATGTATTTATTTTGTGTAAAGTTGTAGAAAGGAAAAATTACTATGTAATGGCAGAAAGTAGATTAGTGGTTGTCTGGGATCAGGGCGGGATGGGCGACTAACCGCACGCAGATGCAAGTCTGATCTGGCGGCAGTGATGACACAATGTATACTTTTGTCAAAACTAGTCAAACGACTCCCTTAAAACTAGTACACTTTACGAAATGAAAATTATTCCTTAATAAAGTTAATTTTTAAAAATTATTATTTTGTACCTTAGAAAGAAGGAATCGAGTGTTTGCTTGACTGCTATTCCTTTTGCCACCACACTAGTACAAACCTCCATCACTTCAAAAACATCACAATTCCTCACGGTTTAACACTTCTGATAGGGAATGATGCATTCTCCAATCTTTATAAAATTATAAGCACATCTTAAAATCTAAATTGATAAAATGTTATTACCACTGAGGATTGAACTGAGTGCCATGACCTCCCAAACTGGGAAACGGATGGCACTGAATGATGTGGCATATATTGTGGGGGCATTAATTTTACTCAAATGTAAGTAATTTAAGGCTGAGCACAGTGGCTCACACCTGTAATCCCAGCACTTTGGGAGGCCGAGGTAGCCAGATCACTTGAGCCCAGGAGTTTGAGACAAGTCACGGCAACTTGGTGAAACTTCATCTCTACAAAAAAAATTAAAAAAAAAAAACAAAACAACTAGCCAGGTATGGTGATATGCACCTGTAGTCCCAGCAACCCAGAAGGCTGAGGTCGAAGGCTTGCTTGGGCCCAGAAGGTTGAGTTTACAGTGAACTGAGATCACGCCACTGCACTCCAGCCTGGGAGACAAAAATGAGATCCTGTCTCAAAAAAAAAAAAAAAAAAAAAAAAAAATGTAAGCAGTTTAAGACAATAATTTTCAGATGATGCACCACTAATTTGTGAGTTAGAATGCAAAGTGAACATGCTATTTTTAGATAGAAAGTTTGTCTTTGACAAAACCACCAGTTTGTCACTGTCCGCCGTTGTCTAGGTCTGGATTGTTGTGTGAAAACCAGAGCAATTTTATCATTGTAATAAAGGCAAAGTTTTTTAGGTTTAGATGTAGGATTTGAAAGGGTCTAAGACAGAAATGTATCATAGGAGGCTGAGGCAAGAGAGTCACTTCAACCCAGGAGGCGGAGCTTGCAGTGAGCCGAGATTGCACCACTGCACTCCAGCCTGGGAGACAAAAATGAGATCCTGTCTCAAAAAAAAAAAAAAAAAAATGTAAGCAGTTTAAGACAATAATTTTCAGATGATGCACCACTAATTTGTGAGTTAGAATGCAAAGTGAACATGCTATTTTTAGATAGAAAGTTTGTCTTTGACAAAACCACCAGTTTGTCACTGTCCGCCGTTGTCTAGGTCTGGATTGTTGTGTGAAAACCAGAGCAATTTTATCATTGTAATAAAGGCAAAGGTTTTTAGGTTTAGATGTAGGATTTGAAAGGGTCTAAGACAGAAATGTATCATAGGAGGCTGAGGCAAGAGAGTCACTTCAACCCAGGAGGCGGAGCTTGCAGTGAGCCGAGATTGCACCACTGCACTCCAGCCTGGGAGACAGAGCAAGACTCCATCTCAATAATAATAATAATAATAATAATAATAATAATAATAGAATAAGACATTGCTAGAGAATGGAAATTAAAAACTTCAATAGTGGTATATTTACTGTATGTTAGAATTGTTCAATTTGTTTTTGTGGTGGTGGTGGTGATTAGATTTTGTTTTGTGCCAAAATTCTAAATATAACATTTGATTCATACAGAAGAGTACATATATATATATATGTGCGTGTGTGTGTGTGTGTCTAAGATATGAAATAAAAAAATAGCATGAACATTCATAAACCTACCACCCAGTTTTAAGAACTCTACCATTACATCTGCTGGTGTGCTCTTGTTCTATTGAACCACACTGTCACCCCCACCCTCCTACCTCTACCATTGCCCTAAGTATATATATAATTCCTTTACTTGTATTTTTCAACACTTGGGAGTTATACTTTATTATGTTTATAGTTATACTGCGTATGTATATGTCTCTAAACAATTTATTGCTAAAGGTTCACTTGTTTTCACATGTAATGAAAATATCAACTTGTATGAGTCTTCTGAGAAATTGATTTTTGCCTCTATATTACGTTTCTAAAATTCATTCATATTACTGCATATAGGTGTAGTTCATTTTCACTGTTATGTAATTTTCCATTACATGATAAAACATTATATATCCATTATCCTTCCAACAGATAAATGGATTTTCCCCAACTTTTCATGACTATGAAAAATGCAGCAATGAATATTTTAAATTAATTGTTAATAAATTAATTTTTTTCAAGACAGTATTCTTATTTTGTTGCCTAGGCTGGTCTCGAACTCCTGGGCACAAGCTATCCTCCCACTTCAATCTCCTGAGTAGCTAGGACTATGGGCACATGCCACCATGACTAGCTTGAATATTTTAAGTGTATTTTTTGGTACACCTGAATAATATTATCTCTAGTATCTCTAACTAAGAGTGAAATGGCTAGGTCATAGATTATGTAAAAGTTTGATATGATAAGATAAAGCCAATATGAAGTTACATTTCCAGAAGCAATGTATAAAAGTTACCCTTTCTCCATATTTTTACCAATATTTGTTATTGTCAGACTTATTAACATTAACTTGTCAAATGGATACAAGTAAAAACGGCATCTCACTGTGGAGCTCATTTTCACTTATCTGGTAACTAGGAATTTGAACAATTTGTCAGATATTTATTTACTGTTTGTATTTTTTCAACCATAAAATAAATGTTCAATTGAATTTTTGTTTGTATGATACTAGTTCTTTGAAATTGGGTTGGGACTTATTCATGGTATAGGGATGGTTAATTTTTACAAACGTGACATGTATGTCACAGAATGTATTCTCTACTAGATTAATACACTTTGTAAATCTATTAAATGGATCCTGTTAATTGTGTTATTCAAATAGTCAATATCATTCCTATTGCTTTTCTTTATTTGCCATGTATATTAGTTTCCAGGTCTACCATAACAAAGTATCACAAACTGAGCGGCTTCAAACAACAGAAACAGATTAATTATCTCATAGTTGTAGAACCTACAAGTACCAAATCAAGGTGTCAGCAAGACCATGCCTCTCTAAAGGCTCCAGGAAAAAATCCTTTCTGCTGTTTTCTAGCATCTAGTGGCTACTGTCAACTACTGGCATTTTTTGGCTTGTAGCTGGCTGCATCACTCCTGTTTCTGCTTCCATCTTCACAGGGCCATCTTCCGTCTGGAAGTGTCTGTGTCTGTGTGTCCAAATCTTCCTCTTTTACTTTTACTTTTTCTTTTTTTTTTTTTTTTTTTTGAGACAGAGTCTCACTCTGTCTCTCAGGCTGGACTGCAGTGGTGCAATCTCAGCTCACTGCAACCTCCGCCTCCTGGGTTCCAGCGATTCTCCTTTCTCAGCCTCCCGAGTAGCGAGTAGCTGGGACTACAGGCGGACCACACCTGGCTAATTTTTGTATTTTTACTAGAGATGGGGGTTTCACCATGTTGGCCAGGCTGGTCTCAAATTCCTGACCTCAAGTGATCCGCCTGCCTTGGCCTTCCAAAGTTCTGGGATTACAGTCGTAAGCCACCGCGCCCAGCCCAAATCCTCCTCTTTTTCTTATAAAGACATCAGTTACCGGCATAAGGGCCCACTTTAATTCAATATGGCCTCATCTTTACTTGATTACAACTGCAAAGACCATATTCAAATAAGGTCATATTTACAGGTACCGGAGTTTAGAACGTCAATATAGCTCATCTTCTGGGGGAGAAGCACAATTCAACTCACACTCCTCAATCAAAAATTGAGAACTTTTACAATATTTATCTTGGAAAAAAACTGAGAGTTTTATTGAAAGTTTCTTCAATGAGAAAGTCATTCTGGTGATGGCAAACTGAAGCAATTGATAAATTCTCTTCCCCAAAAAAACAATTGTAAAACTGGACAACGTTGCAAAAAAGAAAACCCTACCATTTCAGGGATCTGGAAATTGACCAAAAGCAAACAACAAATTTAGAAGCATTCTTTATGAAAAATGCCAAACTTTAGGTAGGAACAGTGAGATCAGTTAGTACGATAGTGCGACCAGGGCAGGGCTGGCTGTGAAAACCAGCAGCTTTGCTGACTGAGGTGGGTAATTCTTTGAAGCAGAGGAAGAAGAGCTCACACAGTAGCGCTGTCAATAAAAACACTGAATTCAGTGAGAAATGAAGGACTGCAGCTTTGCTAGGCTAAAGTTACCATCCCACTGGGGTGAGCAGAAAACTGGTGGACCGGCCATAAGTTTGACAGGAAGAGCCTGGAAGTGAAGAGAGCCATAGAGAGGCTCTGTATGCTCTCCACACATCCCCAGCTGCATAAAAGGCTGTATACCGTCATAGGGAAAACCTGAGAGGGCATAATCACTCCGTATTTATCTGGCTGACTGGGAGCCTAGGTACACATGCACGACAGACCCAAAAGGGCCTGGCAGAAAGTAACGGCTGGGAAGACTTGAAAGTTTCTCGAACTTTGACTATGTTCCCCAGCCGCCCCCCCCCCAAAGCAGTCAGTCAAAGAGGAAGCCTTTCTGGAGAGATGTATTTGAACACAACCTCCGATTAAATATTTACTGATCACTATGCTCTACAAACACAGGTCAGTCCTTAGGAAGTCAGGCTAAAAAATACAATTATTTTAAAAAAGGAAAGTTGTAGAGATATCAGCAGCCATACACCATTGAGAGAGAGGTTCTTTAGAGGTAAGTATAGGCAATTTATTAAAAACTAAACAACAAAAGTCCTCATGGAAAAGTCAGAATCCCAAAATGCTGCAATGTATTATCTAAAATGCCCAGATTTGGCCAGGCGCGGTGACTCACGCCTGTAATCCCAGCATTTTGGGAGGCCAAGGCTGGTAAATCACCTGAGGTCAGTAGCTCAAGACCAGCCTGGCCAACATGGTGAAACCCCATCTCTACTAAAAGTACAAAAATTAGCCGGGCGTGGTGGCAGGCACCTGTACTCCCAGCTACTTGGGAAGCTGAGGTAGGAGAATTGCTTAAACTGGGGAGGCAGAGGTTGCAGTGAGCTGAGATCCCACCATTGCACTGCAGCCTGAGTGACAGAGCAAGACTCTGTCTCTAAATAAATAAATAAATATCACAGGTTTTAACAAAAGGTTGTGGGAGAATATGATGACAATGATTTGTCACATTAAATAAATGTTAGTTAAGAAAACCTAGAAACTGTAAAAAATAATCAAATGGAAATTCTGAAGATTAAAATTATAATAACTGAAATTAAAACCTCACTATATATGCCTAACAGCAGATTTGAGGTTGCAGAATAATCAATCAGTGAACTTGAAGTACATAAATAGAAATCATGCAATCTGAAGAAAAGAGGAAAAAAAGGATGGAAGAAAATTAAATACAGCAACATAGACATGTGGGACAGTATCAAGCACACCAAAATACATGTAATGGGGAGGAATCAGCTTGCCACTGCAGGCTCCATGAGACAGCAGAAAAATTGTTGCTGTGCAAAGTGTGAGACGGGGAACGTCCGCCCCCTCACTGGGGAATCTGAAAGTCCAGATCATGGCAGAAGGATTTGACCTTTCCTGGAGCTGAGACAAATTTTAGAGAGCCAAGCAAAATATAGTGGTAGAGGAAGAAGCGGAAAGAACCTCTGGGCCCTCTGGGTCCCCAGGGAGGCCATTCTTTGTGGGCCCTGTCGGTCCTCAGGGAGGCCATGACTTTGTCTCACAGGATCCTCGGGGAGGACTGCCAGTGTCACTGGGGAAAGACCACAGGGAGAAGGAAAATTCCAGCTGAACTTTGTAAAAATATCAACCAAATGCAAAGCTTCCTGACAGAATCCAGGGAAGGGGGCAAACAGGGGGTGCAGATAGGAGCACAGAAAACATAGCAGGTGGGGAGGCATGCAACTTGATAACCTTGCTCACTCTCTCAGCAGGGAGACATGTAGCCTGGGGCAAGTTCTTAGCCCTGCTCACTGGCTGCCTGGAAATAAACTTGGTGCTGTGGGAGGGGCACGGTGGGAGTGAGACTGACCTTTTGAAATTATATCAAGTACTCTCTCAGACCACAGTGGAATAGAATTGGAAATCAACTCCAAAAGGAACTCTCAAAACCATGGAAATACATTAAGTAACCTACTCCTGAATGATCATTGGGTCAACAATAAAATCAAGAGGGAAATTAAAAAATTATTCGAACTGAACAATCATAGTGACAAAACCTATCAAAACTTCTGGGATACAGCAAAAGCAGTGGTAAGAGGAAAGTTCATAGCATTGAATGCCTACATCAAAAAGTCTGAAGGAGGACAAGTAGACAATCTAAGGTCACACCCCAAGGAACTAGAGAAACAAAAACAAACCAAACTCAAACCCAACAGAAGAAAAGAAATAAAGATCATAGCAGAACTAAATGAAATTGAAACAAAAAATTAGAAAAGATAAATGAAACAAAAAGCTGATTATTTGAAAAGATAAACAAAATTGATAGATCATTAGTGAGATTAACCAAGAAAAGAAGAAAGAAGATCCAAATAAGCTCAAATAGAAATGAAATGGGAGATATTACAATCAATACCACAGAAATATGAAAGATCACTTGAGGCTAATATGAACATCTTTACATGGACAAACTAGAAAATCTAGAGGAGACGGATAAATTCCTGGAAATATACAACCCTCCCAGATTAAACCAGGAAGAAATAAAAACTCCGAACTGACCAATAACAGACAGTGAGACTGGAATGATAATTTTTTTTTAAATGCCAACAAAAAATAGTCCAGGACAAGATGGATTCACAGCTGAATTGTATCAGACATTCAAAGAAGAATTGGTACCAATCCTATTGACACTATTCCAAAAGATAGAGAAAAAAGGAATCTTCCCTAAATCATTCTATGAAGCCAGTATCATCTAATACCAAAACCAGGAAAGGACATAAAAAAAAAAACTACAGACCAGTATCCCTGATGAACATAGATGCAAAAATCCTCAAAACAATGCTAGCTAACTGAATCCAACAGTGTAGCAAACAGATAACCCACTATAATCAATTGGCTTTTATACCAGGGATGCAGGGATGAAACACACTCAAGCCAATAAATGTGACATACCACATAAACAGAGTTAAAAACAAAAATCACGTGACCATCTCAACAGCTGCCAAAAGAAGCATTTGACAATATCCACCATTCGTTTACGATTAAAACCCTCAGCAAAATTGATGATATGATTGTATAAATCATCAGTGAACAGCAACAGTTCGACTTCCTCTTTACCAATTTGGATGCCCTTTATTTCTTTCTCTTGTCTGATTGCTCTGGCCAGGACTTCTAGTACTATGTCGAATAAAAGTGGTAAAAGTGGGCATCCTTGTCTTGTTCCAGTTCTCAGAGAGAATGCTTTAAGCTTTTCCTTATTCAGTATAATGTTGACTGTTGGTTTGTCATAGACGGCTTTTATTACCTTAAGGTCTGTCCCTTCTATGTCAATTTTGCTGAGGGTTTTAATCTCTTCAGAAACCTCAGGGACCAAATGGAAGTGGAATGCCACAAAGCACTGTGACAAAAATAAGTGTCAGTGAGGAATTCTATATCCAGCAAGACTATCATTCTAAAGGTAAGGAAAAGAAGATACATTTCTAGATAAAGAGACTGAGAAAATATTGCTAGCACACCTGACTTAAAAGTAAGTCCTTCATGCTTACCATATGGTAAACTGAATTCATAGAAAAATAGACCAGGTGCAGTGGCTCTTGCCTGTAATCCCAGCACTTTGCGAGGCCGAGGTGGTTAGATCACCTGAAGGTCAAGAGTTCAAGACCAGCCTTTCCAACATGGTGAAACCCCGTCTCTAATAAAGATACAAAAAATTCGCTGGGCATGGTGACGGATGTCTGTAATCCCAGCTACTCAGGAGGCTGAGGCAGGAGAATTGCTTGAACCTGAGAGGTAGAGGTTGTAGTGAGCCAAGATTGTGCCACTGCACTTCAGCCTGGGCAACAAAAGCAAAACTCCAGCTCAAAAAGAAAATAAAAGAAAAAGAAAGAGCATAAAGAGCACTGGAAATGGTAAATATGTGGGTCAATACCATAGACTTTACACTTTTTTGTTTTCTTCTCTTAAGTTCTTTAAAAGACATACAAAATTTTATGAAACAACAATATTCCGCATTGTTGAATTTATCACATCACATGAAATATATGACTATAATAACTCAAAGTAAGGATGTAGAAAAGTGTTGCTCTATTAGAACATATGAAGAGGAAAAAAAATGTTGCTCTTTGGAGCAAAGTTGCCATATGTAACTGCAAATAAATCAGCATTAACCCGAAGTACTTTGTAATTAAGTACCTATTATAATCCCTAGAGCAACCACTAAGAATATAAGAGCAACAAAATATTCTAAGCATGATACATGTGGGAGAATTTTCTCAGAATGTGGGTCTCCCCATCTTCTCTATCCAGTCAACTTTGCTTTATTTAATAGAGGTGCAAGTGAAAAGTTGGCCAAAACTTGCAGTAATATAAAAATTTAGCTCCTTGGGGTTTTTTGTTGTTATTTAATTTGCTTGTTATTCAGAGAAATAGTGAAAATTATCTCCCCAGAATGTAAGGAAATTGCATTGGTATGTTCCAGTAATGCATACTGACACATTTCTATGAGAAAAACTGACAAATGTCAGTTAAAATTAATTAAAAGTCCTTATTGATTATAATAAGTAAATCCTGTAGAAGAAACTAGATTTTTAAATACATGATTTTATTTAAACCATACAATAAACCTAAGAATATCTGAGCTCACAGTCACTTATCAAAGTCCTCCAAGTAAATTGTGAGGCCCAGATTTCAATCAGGGCCGTGTGACTCCAAATAGGGTGCTTTCCACTAGGAAAGGCTGCCTCTCTAATTCTAATTTAATTTTTCACTTGTAAGCACTGGGAATATGTCTGTTGTTGTCCACTTAGCGTTGCTCTAACAAAATACCTGAAGCCGGATAATTTATAAAGAGAAGAGGTTTGTTTAGCTCATGATTCTGCAGGCGAGGTCATTCAGGGCATGACCCTGGCTTTTGGTGAGGGTTTTCATGCTGCATCATAACATGGCAGAGAAGGTCAAAGGGGAAGAAGGCCTGTGCAACGAGAGGACCAAACAGAAGAAAACCGAATCTGTAACAACTCACTCTGTGGGAACTGATCCATTCCCAAGAGAACTAACCAGTCTCATAAGAGCAAGAACTCGCTCAGTACCACTGGAAAAGCACCAAGCCATTTATGAGGGCTCTGCCCCCATGACCCAAACACCTCCCAGTAGGCCGTACCCTTCAATATTGGACTAGAGATCAATTTTCAACATGAGATCATGAGTTTTGGTGGAGACAAACTTAAACCATAACAATATCTTTGTATTTCATAAATAAGTATTAACCTATTTTGGCTTGTGTTTTATAATGTCAACAAATTGAAACTTTCAGTAGTAAAAATGGAATGCAATATTTGCCCCAGTCTTGCATTGTCAATTTGAAGCCCTTTGGTTTCAACTCTTCAGATTATATATAAAATAGCCTTTTAAATTGTATTTTTTAAAAAGATAATAAATTATCACAAAGTTGTACTTATTTCAGAATTATAAAATTGTTTAAAATTTGAAAATCAAAGTAATTAGCCACTTTAACATAATAGAGAAAAATCATGACTCAGAAAAAGCATTTAATAAAGCTTAACACTGATTAATGATTAACACACACACACACACACACATAGGCCAGGCACAGTGGCTCATGCCTATAATTCCAGCATTTTGGGAGGCTGAGGCAGAAGGTTCACTTGTGCCCAGGAGTCTGAGACCAGTCTGGGCAACATGCTAGATCCCTGTCTCTACATAAAATTTATAAATTAGCTGGGCATGGTGGCATGCACCTGTCATCCTAGCTTAAGCCCAGGAATTCAAGACTGCAATGAGCTATGACGATGCCACTGCACTCCAGCCTGGGTGACAGAGTGGGACCCTGTCTCTAAAATAAAATAAACAAACAAAATACAAATTTTTTAAAATAGACAAATAGTAGAAAAGAAAACTTAATCTGGTGTAGAATATCTACAAAAAACTTACAATGAATGTCATAAATATTAAATGTAAAATATTGAAAGTTTTCATTTCCCTTTTAAAGTAGAAAAAAATGACAAGAATGCTTGCCACAATCAACATTAAATTGGAGGTTATTGAGAGGGCAATAAGTCAAGAAAAAAATGGTAAAAGGTTAAAAAAAATTAATATATTTTATAGATGAATTGACTGTATACAGAGAAAATCTTAAAAATAAATTAACACAAATTATCAGACTTACTAAATGAATTTAGCAAAGTTATTAGATAAAATGTCAGTAAATAAAAATCAATGTATTCTATGTTCTAGCAACAGATAATTAGAAAAATAAAATTTGAAAAACACATTTATAATAATATCACAAAATTAAATACCTAGCAACAAATTTAATGAACATGTGTAATATCTTACAGAAAACTACAAAACATTACTGAAAATAAATAAAATCAAATAAATGGTAGAATGTATCATGTTCATTGCTTAAAAGAGTAATATTGTAAAGATGTAAATTCTCCTTTCAAATACTTTATAGAAAAATCTAACTCCAATAAAAAAAGCGTATTTTGTGGAAATGAAATAAATTTAACAAGAAAACACAAAGGATCAATATCAGCCATGACAACTTTGAAGAACAAGATTGGAGAACTAAAACCGCCAGACTTACAAATCTACAGTAATTAAGACAGTGTGCTATCAGTGCCAGAACAGACAAACTGAGCAATGGAACAGAAGAGAGTCTGCATTAGTCTGTTTTCACACTGCTATAAAGAAATACTTGAGACTGGGTAATTTATTTAAAAAAAAAAAAAAGACGACGACGAAGAAGCTTAATTGACTCAGTTCCAAATGGCTGGGGAGGCTTCAGGAAACTTACAATCATGGCGGAAGGCAAAGGGGAAGCAAGGCTTGTCTTACACAGCAGCAGGAGAGAGAACACAAACAAAGGGAAAGTGCCACACTTTTAAACCATCAGACCTTGTGAGAACTCACTCACTATTATGAGAACATCCTAGGGGAAGCCACACCCATAATCTCATCACCACCTACCAGGTCCCTCCTTTGATAGGTGAGGTTTACAATTTCAGATGAGATTTAGGTGGGGACCCAGAGTCAAACTATGTCATAGTCCAAGAACAGTCTCCCACACATGTAGACTTGTGACATTCCAGCGCAGTGGGGAAGTCCCCCAGATAAGTATCAGTGTGGAAAAAAAATAATAATTCTTGACGGTCACCTCACACAAAACACAAAAATCAACTTCAGATATATTTCCTAAATGCAAGAAGTAAAACAATACATTTTTAAAAATTTAACATAGAAAAGTGTCTGTAGGTTGTGAGGATGAGCAACGATCTCTTAAATAGGATAGAAAAAGCAGTAATTCTAAAGAAGAAAATGGATAAATTAGACCTTATTGACTTTAAGAACTTCTATTCATCAAGACACTCTTAAGCTAGTGAATGAGAAAGTTGCAGAACGAGAGTGTACATCATACATATATCCAACAAATAATTTAAATCCAGACTATAAATGAACGCCCACAGATCATTAATAAAAATAAAGATATCCAATAACAAAAAATTTAAACAAGGCATTTCAAAGAGTATATTCATTACCCAATAAACAAATGAAAAGGCATTCACTATCATTCACCAGAAAATGCAAATTAAACCCACAATGAGATACTATTTAACACTCTCCAAAATGATTAATATAAAAAAGTAGTATCAAGTATTAAATATTTAGCAATAATGTGGAGCAACAAGCTGTCAGACACTGCTGGAAAGACTATAAATTGATAGAACTTAGCAAGATTGTTTGGTGGTATTCACTAAAGTTGAACACATATACACAAGGATCAATGCACTTTTAACTGTACACCCTTCAGACATACCCACAGCAGCAATATTCATAATAACTCCAAACTGGAAATTACCTAAATGTCCATCAATAATAGCATGAATAAGTACATTAGGGTATATGATGGAATATTGCACACCAATAAAAATGAAAGAAAGGCTGCTCGCATAATCCATGGGTGACTCTCACAAACATAATATTAAACAAAACAAGTAATATGTGAAAACTGTATACTATATGATTCTATTTTATATAAAGTTCGTAAAAAGTAAAATATGATGCTAAGAATACAAATAAGCTTACATTTTGAATTGCATTGATTCTGTTCTGATCCCTTCAAATGTTTATACATGGATAAAGGCACAGAAATTGGCCTAACAAAATATTATCCATGATATTGAAATGTAAACAAGAAGTCAGCTCTCCTGTATGCTCTATTAACCATTTGCATGTTTGTATTTTCATTTCGGGTTTGTGTCTAAGGCCAAAGAGTTTTAACATTTTATTTATTTCAAAATAGTACTCCTTATGGAAATACTTGATCTTTCATATATGACTCCAATATTTTCTCTTTAGATGACCTCCCCAGTCAATGGATGCAATAAACATTAGGTAAAAGTTGACTGCTGTTATTGACTTGGAGACCATCTTCCCCCAAATACATGTCTATTCTGCGAACCACTGAGTACTGTAGCTGTATCCAGCTCAGCCACTCACTGAAGGCTCCTCAGCAGAACTGTTTCTGCTGTCAGAGTGGAAAAACAAGAATTGAGGAGTCCCATCCCTCATGGCAATCTTGGGGGAAAAGCTGACAAACTGAGAGAGAATCATACTAGTTCTCCATCACCAGCAATCCATCTAGTCACAGTTCTTGACATCTCCCCCTTTAGAAATTTAGAACCTGCTCTCCACCTGCCATTTCTTTGTCCGTCTTTTAAAATCCTTTTGACAGCAATGCTTCTTGAAGAAATAATATTATGCAATTTCTGTCATTGGTAGAATTTCAGTAGGTGTGTAGGCCCCCTTGATCATCTATTTCTGTAATAATTTTATTATCTTCCGTTGATGACTTTCAGACATAACGAATTAATCTCTCTTTCAATGGGCACAGCCATGATAAACCTCTATAAAACAGATTGTGTGCCTGATACTGAAAGTGAGAGTTAATTGCTTTTACAATTATGATATTTATTATTAAAAATACATTTTTAAAACATTTGTTAGTACCCTGAGTTGAAGTGTTTCACACAAGAAGGAAAATCCTTTTCCAAGGTCACTGCTGAGTTACTTTGCTCTCTTCCAGCATGAAATCCAGACTTCTCGGCACATCCCTTTAGGAGCTGGGTCCTACCCACTGAGACTGCCTCGTCTTTCACCTGTACTCTACAGGCTATCAGTGATCCAACCACCACACCTGCCTCATTGCACGCCCCTGGACTTGGGGAACTTTTACCACGCTTCTTGTTTTGCCTGCTTTTCCAGTCAGCAGTCTCCTGCTTTTAAGCATTAACTCCCTCACAAAGACTTTCTTGATGTGGGGTGACAGTGTAGTTCTTTGACACCTGCTCTCAGCACACCCTGTGCATACCCATGCTGTTGCACTTATCACATAATCCTGGGATGATCTCATTGCTTCTCTGGGTATTGCTTTAGACCCTGAGCTTCTGGAGCTGTGTTTTTAAATCCCCTTTCTCACAGAGCCTGAAGAAGGCCCCTGTTGTGTTTGCTGAATGAAGCAAGCAAGCAAAACATCAAGAATAAGGCAAATTCAAGTGTATTTCGTGTGTTAGTAGATGTGATTCCCTGAAAGTTGTCTACTCTAGTGAGATGAATTGCAAGAGCCTGAACTTACAGGTTCCTGCTGTTCATGTTTAGCCATCTTAATGCATCATGGCTGATTGGACACAAAGAAACTCTCAATTAGTCTTGTTTTGCCATGGCACACACAGCTCTGTCCAGAAGTGATAACAAAAACACCATACAGCTCCCTGATAATAGTAGAAGGAGACTATATCTGGCCCTATAGAAGGCACTGTATCTGGCCCTATAGTCTTGAAATGTGTAAGAGTGTTGCCATTCAAAGGACCCTAAACCTGGCATAATACCAGGGACCAAGAGGTACCATTGGAGGGGCTTAGGCCTCCATTGTGCTGACTACTCGTGGTTGTGCTTTAATCAGGTGAAACTAGGAAGGGGTATCCAAGCAATGACGGCCACAAGTTAAAAAGCCAGAATGGAAAATACAAAATATAAAGTCCTTCAGGAATAACTAGGTTCACATCTTTGCTAGCATTGACCAAAAACTTAGAAATCCTGTTCTCTACAATGCCAAGTTATCCACTTGCAATGCCTTGGTTAGCTGACTTCCAGCCTTGAATGAAATTAAACACAAACAAAAATCTTACCTTCCATACCACTCCTACTCCCCAGCCCTGTACCTCATCCTTGCTTAGCGAAACACATTTATCTTTCTTTCAAAAGAAAGGGAGCTTCTTTTGTTATACCTAAGGACATATGTGAAATTTTGTTACTGAAAAGAAATTGGAACACAAAACGAACAGAACAGAATGGACTAGAATACATAACGGTTGGCATTGAGTCTCGTACCAGTTGCATCATGCCACCTGGTAATGCACCAGATGTGAGAAAGGGAGACAACCTCAGTTAAGGTAAAGGTTCAAGCCTTGCTTGATACATTGTGCTGACCATACAGGGTCTAAAGAGAATGATCCAGAGGAAAACAAATACGGGAACACATTTGATTTGAGGTGAGTGGAATTTCTAGGAAGGATGTGTAAATTAATAATTAAGTGCAGAACAAACAGTAAATGTGGTGATAGTATCTTTAAAGTATTTGGTTGACTATCCTACAATATTTCCACTGAGAATAAAATTTATGTAAAATGGAGTTGGAGTATTTTGAAGATTAATTCGTGAGAGGCACACAACTGGGGCTTATAATAGGGACCCAGGGAAACATAAAAAATGCACACACAGCCACACACACATAGACACACACACACACACACACAAATGGGAAAGCTTTAACTGACCCTTAAATAGGGACAAATATCCCTAGTTCTGGGTGATTAAAATAAAGATTTAATTAATTAAAAATGAAATGCTATTATTTAACAGTATTTGGTTATTTACTAATGCTTGAAAACACTTTTATGAATACTAAAAATGCTATGAAAATGCTCTCTAAAGCCACCCATAACTAATTTATTTTCATATGTATCTTTTTTCATTTATGCCCTTCTAAATTTGAGCTTATATCATTAGTTAAATCAGCAACAAAAGAAAGATAATGGATAATAAGAAAAATGCCTTGTATTTCTATCACATTCCTTTCAAGAATCCAGGCATTTTTGTCGTTAGAGCCGATGCTTAGATGTGAAATTGTTTTTACTGAGTTATTGATGACTGTATCTACGCAGAGCCTAAGTCAAATTATAGTATATTATGGAAGCAATAGCTTCCTTCAATCTTTTGCATTATTGTACTGTAAGAGCCACCTAAGCCCATTACGAAGCTGCCATGAATGTTGTGTCTAGACTATAAGTCATCTTGGTTTTAACCAAATTAAGTCTCTACTACATGACTCAGATTTAGTATCTTCTGAACATAGCAATGTAATCTGCAACCATGCAATTATTATAAGAGAAAACTAAAACATAGTGCCTTACACACAATGGGCATACAATAAATATTAGTTGAACTAAAGATATGACCTGGATCTACTACAAATCTTTCCTATTTTTCTTCTAAAAATGAATTAAGAGCTACCAATCTATAACATTTTTATCATGTCATCAACATTGATATATGAAATGATATTCCTAGGAGAATCTGGAACTCACATTAGG